>NW_028275166.1:33228265-33529751 GCF_013281855.1 Momordica charantia
TTAGGTGATTCTATTATTCGTTGCTGAAACTATAATTAGAAAATATAGATTTTAACTGATTTACAATTTAGGCTAAACTAGGGGATTGTGTACAGGAGGTTATTTGTTCTATATATTTTTATTTTGGTCAATATATTTTGATTGGTACATATGTTATGGTAATTTGAACTCACAACCTTTTGATCGGGAAAAAGTATCAGTTGAATTTTGCGAAGGTTCGTAATTTTGATCGATATCTACTGTATGATGATTACGTTTGTTTATCATGTTACTATTTTGTGATTTGCTGCAATAGTACAACCCACTAAATTGAATTGGATTGAATTCAAAATAAATAAATAAATATATATATATATATATATATATATATATATATATGTGTGTGTGTGTGTGTGTGTGTGTGTGGTTAACATATTCGTGACAAGTTGTAAGTTTGAATTTCCATCCACGTGATGTTGAATATCAAAAAAAATGTATGCATGCTTATAATTATATAGTATGATTACATTTATTATTTTGGTGAAAGATTAAAATTGGAAAAATGTGAAGGAAAGATCACTCAAATTACAAAATCCAAGATTTTAATTGATAGTAAAAAATGTAAATAGAAGACCCTTGTAAAAAAATTATTTTTTTAATTGAATAGTAGATGAAAATTATTTGAAGATATATGTCTCAATAATTCTAACTCTATTCAAAAATTTTGTATTGAATATTTTAAAAGCCGAACCTTTGTTTTTGGAGTTATCAGGGGAATTGAGCAATGGGAAATATGGAATTGATATATTTTTATGACTCATAAAGTACCTAATTAATTACTATCTTCAAGAAAATTGAATGGATAAGACAATTTCTTACCTTTGCAAAAAAAAAATGGCATTTTATTTTTGTTATTAATTTTATAAGCTGGCTCTGTTTATAGAATTATCCATGCAAATTTACTTGAAAGGTTAGGAGTTGTATTGTAATTAAAAGAAATCCATTATCTTAATAGTGGATTAGGGTTGTGATTAACATTTTTTTTTTCTAAAAATTGATTTGAAAATTGGTTTCTTCTTAACTGTTTTGCAAAATTATAAAACTTTTTTCTTCTCACAATTTTTGTTTAGGTCTCCTAATTGATTTCTACAAATGTCAATACTAGAAAAAGGCATAACAGAAAATAAATATGAAAATAAAATATCATCTTCTTAGTTTACATGTATACAATTTTAAATTTTGTTCCTCTTTAAAATATTCATTTTTTTGCTTTAAAGTATTACAATTGAAACAAAATCGTGTTTTCCAATCTAAAATTTGTAATAACTAATGTCTCGAAGAATTGAACTTAAATAATACAATAAAACCTCCTTATATATTCTATTTGTATAAATTTTATCTAGTTCTGGATAAAGTTATTGATAATCTTTCTTTTAATATTCCACGATGGCTTGCTATCTATTTAAAAATTAAATTCTATGTGTTTTCCTGCATCATAATCGTATTTGTAGGGTCTATAAAGCGAACGGTGTCCCGTGAGATAGTCGAGGTTGTCCAGATGCTCATAGATATTAAAAAAAAAATCTTTAATTTTAATACTTTTTTTTAAATTATTATTTTTAATAAGTAGATAATAAATAATTAGAAAAGAAAATTCTCTACCATTTAAGGGTGAAAAAAGATTGCCAGAAGGATTATTTATTTATTTTTAATTCCCCTTTCAGATGAAATGACAGTTTAAAGGGTTGCATTTTCCATTTTCAGAACATTAAAAAGTTCAAATTATTACATGTTATTCTTTTTACCATCTGATTTTGTCCACACACACACACACATATATATATATAATGTGGTTTTTGGGAGAAAAAAGGGTTAAATCATATTAATAGTTTCGAACTTATAAATTATAATTGCTATATTTTTGAAATATAATTTTGAATTAAACAATTTTAGAAAGTCTCTGATTTAATCATGCTCTAATGGTTTCAAACTTAGGATAAATTGTCTTTTTAATAAGTTTTTTCTAATAGATGGTTTAGTTGCAACTTATGTTAGTTGCAACTTTTTTTAATAAAACAAATATGAGGTGGGAAATTGAATATTTTACGTGCTTTATTCACTATAAGCTAAATTCAAACGGACAATTGGTTGCAATTTGAAAAAAATGTCAAAACCACCCCTCTGCAATATATCTGATATATATCTGCAATATATCTAACTACTGATATATGTCTCTGATATACCAATGATATAATAATGATATACAATTGATTTACTTCTAATACAACTATGATATCTACTAAACTTCTAATACGGCTTACCACTTATATACGTATGATAACCATTGAGTTACCATGCCAATATGATATTTATATATCTGTAATATATACTTGATATGTTTCTAATTTACCATTGATATATAAAAATGATATACCACTGATATAACTATGATATCTACTTATATAACTCCTTATATATGATTTACCACTAATATAAGATTGATATATATTTAATATATACTTAATATGCTTTTAATTTACCACTGATATACCATTGATATAAACCATGATATCTACTAATAATATAACTATGATACATGTGTGTTAATATAATACTATTATATATCCACTTTTTTTTTCATATGAAAACAATGGTGAAAAAAATGAAATATAAAGTTATTGTATAAAAGGTTTATGTGGATCATGTGTGTAAAAAAAAAAATTAAAAATCTGATATACTTTATAAATCTAAACCGCTAATATCCCTATGTTTAGTATCTAATTAATTAATATAGAAGAAATGGTAGTGATATAGTAATCAACATTTTAAATAATATTAGTATATCAATCAACAAATTGCAATGGTAAACTAGAATTTATAACAGCTGATATACCACTGAAAATTAAACCTTATATTTAGAATATCAGTTGCAAATATATTTAGTATATCATAAATTAGAGGTACATCAATTATATATATTAAAGGTATAACACATACATCTGATAATGTATATCATGGCTACATCTAATATATATTGGGAAGTATATCAGAGATTGGATGTATATTATATATTGGATATATATCAGATAAAGATATACGATGTATATCAGATATCATAAGGGTAAAATCGGAATAATAAAAAATCCGAAAATAAAAATTGAAATATTTTGCTATATTTGAAATTTTGAAAAGCCGGTGACATTTTTTGAAATACATAAATTATTTTTGCTACCCATTACAACTATCCTAATATTGTTAGAATTAAAGCCTAGACAGTTCTTAAATTAAGGATCGTTATTGCAATTAATGTCCCCTATAAATTAAGAAATTAGTTTTAATCAATTAAACCTAACTATTATATTAGGATAGAGTTTAATTGCGGGATGCTGCTATAATTTTTTAAGGAAGTAGTTCTCAAATTAAAAGTGTGAAAGTGGTAACACTTTAACATCTTCTATAGTTCATGAGTGGTTTTTATTAATTTTATTTAAAAAAAATATTTTTCTTTTTAAAAAATGACCTTCAAATTCACTCTAAAACAACAAAAAGACAAGTGTGTTACCTAGGGGAAGTTTAGCTTTAAGGTTTATGACCCTCCTTTTATAGGGAGTGATATGATATGACTACGTGTGGAAGAAACTCAAATTTTTATTTTCAATTTCATGTTTGTGTATGTAAAGTTCGACTGATAAAAGGGGGGTTTTTTTTTTTTTTTAATTTTATCTGCTATGATTTTGTGTAGGACGTTTTCAAAAGTCCAAACTTTTTCACTTTTTTTCTTTCTTTCATATAATGTGGTGTGGAAAAGAAAAAAGAAAGTCCTTTCACATCCGCTAAAATAATTTTAAGAAAATCAATAATATATAAATAGTACAAATTTTTTTAAATAAAATTAAGAGCAAAATCAAGTTGGACTTAGTATAGATTTGAAGTGTGTGCAATATATATCATATTATATTGTCGAGAAATTACACAATATATTGTTGTAAACACAATAACCACGTTGTCAAGTTTATCTTCGTACTCTTTTTGGTATATACTCTTCAATAGAAATATGTTTTAGTCCTCCTAGTTTAATTTTTTATTTTGTATATAACTATAATCTTAAATGGTTTGTTTATATAAGCTAAAGAGCAATGTTTTCTATCGACCAAAAACACTACTTCCACATTGCGTACTAATTTTTTATGAACAATTTCGGGAGACTAAAAGCAAATTGTATAAACCATGGACTAAACTATAGAAATTATTAGCATTACACAACAACATATAACTTCGCGGTTAAACACACCTTTGAATTTGAAAAACTTTAAATTATCACTGTCGAATTAAAGTATGATTTTAGACATATTATTAAACTTAATACTGAAAGACTAGTTTGTTTGACAATATTTTCGTTTATGGTTTTTGTATGTTGTTTCTTATTTTTAATTTTTGAAAAATATAAGTATTTATATTCGGTAATTGTTAAAAATATTTTTTAAATCGTATAAAAATTTAGAAACAATGAAAATGAAAATTTGTTTGTTTCTAAATAATTGACTTAGAAGAGAAAATAGTAAATGGAAATGATTATTTGAAAAATTCAACCGTGAGGCAGACACGCACCCCCACCTGGGGACACACAAAAAGCCGTACAAAGATCCCGCAATCTACGGTCAACTGGATGGGACGTCGGTGGTTGACACGTGCGCTTCCACGTGGTCCCCACCAGCCTCGTGATCCCACGTGGATCCATGTACTCCCTGTCGGCTCCCCACACGCTGGACCCCTCGCAGCCGTCCATTTCGAACATCAACACATCCTACGGCCCAGCACCGCTTTCCTTCCCACAAGGCTCTGTTTCTTTTCCATCTTTGGTCCTTACATCCTTTGCTATTTTTAGGATTCTATTTTCCTCCACATTTGTGCCTCCCCTCCTCTACTCTAAATGCTAAATTTATTTTTAAATCTCTCTCTTGAAGTTTTAATTTTTTTTTGTTTACTAAAATATTTATGTGAGGTTGGTTCTAACAAAGAACAATGTGATGCAACATCACGTAGTTTAGCAATTAAGATGTACTGCATTTTTTCTTAACGTCGGAAGTTTAATCATTCATCCTCATATTTGTTATATTAAAAAATATAATAATAATGATCTGATACAATGAGACGACATGACATGGTGTTGTCCATTTTGAGCATAAGCTCTTAGGGAGCCCTTATCTAGCCAATGTGAAACTTTGATCGCATTCTCGACGTATCAAAATGCTAATTTGTTAAACTATAGATCAACATTCTGTAAAATTTAATTATTCATCGGACATAGTTTTTTGTGTTTATTTCAATCTGTAGTGCTTGAAAATGTTCCGATGAACTATTTATTTTATGTTTAATAAATCTCTCTTTAAATATTGACATGACAGATAAATTAAACTAACAAGTGATGATTTTGTAGCATAACAATTAGATATAACAGCGGAGGGTGGGCCAAGAAATTGATGAGGTAAGGCGTGGATGATACCCTTTTCAACTTTTTTTTCTTGCCCTCTTCTAGTTGCTGCATCATATACAAGATCATCACTCGATATATTGTCCAATCAACGTACCACGACAATATTTAAATAACAAGAAAAATATAAACTTTATTAGTGAGATGATATCATAATTCAGGGGTGTATAATTAATTTAGAAAAAAATTAAGAGATAAAATATCCGTCTGTTTCTATTTTTAAATTTTGAGGAATACAAGCATTTTTTAAAACTATCCATGTTTCTCGTTTTCTAAAATTGTATAGAAATTTTTAAAACAACCAAACAAGTTTTTTATTTTCAATTTTTTCCAAAACATAGATAATTATCGAATACTCTATTTCTTTTTCTTCTTTTTTGATAAAAAATACCAACAAGAAAACGTTGTCAAATATGTTTTTGTTAATTGAAAAAGAAAACGATAAACGAGAAATAAAAAATATTATATAGATACAGCTATCAAAATTTAAGAAACCAAGTGTGTATTAATGCCTCTATGTATTCCATCATCTCTCATTGTCTACAAAATAAAGGGCAATGCCGTTTCAACCCTTAATTTGGGGAGGAGGAGACATAAAAAATCTAAGCTTTGCTTATAAAATTAAAATAATTAAATAAGGGCAGACGTGTGCAATATTTGGAGAAGCGTTTCTTTTTCTTTTTTTTTTCTTTTAGATTTTAGAAAAAGTTGAGATCTCGTTTTTCTTTGCATGGAAATTTGTTAATTTATATATAAATAAATAAGTTTACGATTAAATCTATGCATTGAATTTGTCACATGTACTTAGGGGCTGTAATTAATTAGGTCAATAATGAAACTCGTTTCTTATGATAAATTTATTTGGCAAAGAATAGTTTCAATTTCCAAATTCCAATCAATGACAGTCTCCAAGAAAACTCCTCCAATATTTAATTTGTTTTTGGAGGCTCGTGACCAGTCATCATCGTCCCTTGATATAAATTTGCTCACCAGTGGGTATTTTTATCATTAATTTACTTTGTTCATTCTCTTGTTTCTATATTTGTAATTTTTATGGTACAACAAATTAAGATTATTAAATGGATGTCTGTGTTCCACGTAGCCCTGCTGCATTGGCACCAACATAGGCATTGGTCTTGCTAACAATTATATATTCTCTCTCTAAATTATTTATTCTCTTTCTATGTACATATATATATATATATAGTTGTTCCTAACTTGGTAGTGACATAAATAGATTTTTGGTTAAATGATTAATTTGTCTTCCGAATCCTCTCTCAACTGTTATCTATTTACTCAAGATCGAAATCATCTATTTCTTATAACATTAATTCAGTAAAGCTTAACACAGCTAAATAGAAAACTCTGACTATATATTATCATCGTCATACAAATAGAAAACATGTTGTTATGGAGAGAATCTGAAGTTCCACGTGACCGACCCTTACTTGGACATATGAATCTGGGCATAAACCCATATATCCCCGAAGTGTGATGGTGCGTTGAGTGCTCAGTTCAACGTCGACCCAGGTAAGATAATCACGTTAGCGCATTATCCACGGGCATTTAGCAAGAGGACCATCAAAGTGTTAGGGAATCTTTCTTTATGTAGTTTAAGGTCGCTCCCTCGAAGACAAGTAGGGGTACGGATCGGAATGTCTAAATCTCGCATTACCCTTATTTCCCACTTGCCATTTTATAAAAGGCAGAATCACATCCTTCTAGAAGGTACGGAACACTCTTGGCAAAAGAAATTCTAACTCGACATACTCGTCACTTCTTCATGAGTTCTAACTCAGACATCAAAATGCATGTGGTCGAGCTTCATACATTTGCCACTAGTGCTAGCTAGTTTCTCTTGCATGTGCATTAAAGATGTAGTTGAGAAGTGACACCTATCCAAAAATTTGAATCAACATATTACATGTGGTAAATGACATATAAAATAAGTGACAACCTGTAAAGTTCATAGGAATCAATTAACCCCGTTGATTTTTTTACATCTCTAAGTAAGATTTTTTAGGGGAGGTAAGATTTTTTAGGGGAGGTGTTTAGTTTACGAGTCTCTCGAGCTTCTGTAGCCTAAAGATTAAAAGCCTATGTTTTGTGCAATATGATTAGATTATGTGATTTATATAACTTATATTTGTAAAATTTATGGACCTTGTAATTTTAGAAAAGTCAGATGAATTGTGTAAGCTTGAACTTGTGCATAGCATTAGTTCATAATGTTAAAATATTATGGTCATTAATATCGTTCTAAAAATAGGCCACTTGTGGGAATAAAATAACAATTTCTAAAAATATTTTGTTAATACTCAAACATGTTTAATTTTCACCTTCTTTTAATATAAAAACAAATACGTAAAATTTTAACTTAAAACCCACAAATTATTGCTCCAACTCTCAACATGGAAGACATTGGGCCGAAGCCCATTAAGCTTTCGTAGTCTTTGACCTATACCGTGGCAAACGTTGGAAAGAAATATTTTTTGTTTATACTTGGGTGGGAGCAAACCAAGTATTGAGCATGTAAAGTATTCGCATCTTATATGAATTTGCACCCTACTTTTTTTAATAACTTTTTTGTTCTACCTAATTTTTGCCTACTTGATTGAGGTTTAAGTGTTGTTTTTACATGGGGAGAGAAAGGAGAGAAATAATATAAGGGAAAGTCCAACGATGGAGTATGGGGACTTCCAACATTCTGCACTTCCCTTTGACTTTTTAAAGTTGCGCTTTGTGATTAAGGATAGAAGTCTGACACGTCGCTAGACGTGCCACAAGTTCTGAGTGCCAGGTTTGTTAACCATATTTATACAACCTTACAGTATACTCGACATTCCCCATTTGGTGCGTCTAATGCTCTCCTCTTATCGAGTTACGCGAGCTTCAAGTGTTCCTCTATTGACGTACCATGTGGCGTTCTATATTTACCCTCACCACTAATAATTTTTTGTAGCTTATTATTTTTTTTTAGACATTAAGCGAACAGAACATATATTTACATAAAGATCTAAATAAGTATTTAAAAAATAGGTATTTTGATCAATCTTGCCAATCATCTCGATAGGCTTCTCTTACGTGGGTGATTTGAAAACATAAATTTGAAATTAAAAGACTCAATGGAAAACACACTTGCATTGAGTGTTTGATAACAAATTTTATCTCAATTTAAAAAATTGTTGGTGTGTTTAGTTAGTAAACTAGTGATATTTACCGTGTATTTGGAAGTGATAGTAGAATTAGTAATTTTGAAAGAAGAGGTTTAAGTAGAATTAATTTTCCAAAATTACTTTAAAAATCAATTTTAAGTGGTTTTAAGCTTTCCAAAAATCAAATTTCTAATTTACCAAACATGATCAATAGAAAGAGGAATGATTTTGACAATAGCAAAAGTGATTTTAAATCACTCACAAACACACCCTTAATCCAATCTAAAATATTATTAGTCAATATGTTAACCCATATGTTATAAATTTTGTATAATTATTATTATAGAATATTATATAATTTATAATATATTTGTTTCATAGGTTTTAATTTTAAGTTTATCACCAGAATAATATATTTGGTTTTTGTTTTCTTTGTGTAATTATACATTTTAAAATTCCAAATTCAAGTGATTAAACCATTGAAAAATGTTATTTTTAGAATTCTGATTAGAAAACCAAAATAGTTTTAAAAAACAAATGTGCCAATTACATATTAACGAATCTATTTAATTTAGTGAATCTGAAAACAATAAATATAATCCGAATTACATAACAAACGAGCTCTTATTTTTATTTATTTTACGTCGGTTTTGATTTTGGTTCGATCATAGTATCAAACTGAACCAAATTGAACCACTTCAGCCAAGCTTGTAGAGAATTAAATAGGGCAGGAGTCGTTAAAAACTCCAACCACTGCCCAAGCCCAAGCCCAACTCAATCTTCAACCTTACATTAAATTAAAATAAATAAAATTGTGAATTTAGTGGCAGTTTCGGAACAAAAACCTCTCATAAACCCTTCTTTAACAATTCCGGCGAAAGAGCTCAGATAATGAACCAATTTCGCGTAGCCCTCCGGCACCGCTGCAATCATCTTCACGGCGCTCTGCGGCGATGCCTCCACTACAAGGCACCGAAGCCACCGCAGCCACCGTCACCGGCGGCGCCACCGAAGCCCCCAAAGAAGCCGCAGAGCTTCACAATGCACGAGGTCACATGGGAGGACCCGTACAGTTGGATGTCGAGCTTGAACGACAAGGTGGCGATGCGGCATATGGACGTCTATATGGAGCAGGAGGAGAAGTATACGGAAGCTGTAATGGCCGGCACAGAACGCCTCCAGAGTAAGCTCCAGTCGGAAATGGCTTCTCGCTTGGATTTCGATCTCTCAACCCCTCCCATTCGCTGGGGCCCTTGGTATGTGTTTTTTCTTGGTGAACTATTTGCGTTAGTTAATGTTTTTGTTGCCGATGAGAAGCGCTCTCTTTACCTTGATTACTGTTGATCTCTTTGAAGGCGAATGTCAATCGCCGCAGGTTGTACTATCGAAGAGTCGAAGAAGGAAAGCAATATCCTGTTCTCTGCCGCAGATTAGCGAGCTTACATGAAGAATTTATTTCTAACAGATCTCCTTCCGCTGGATTTGATTATGTGT
Organism: Momordica charantia; assembly: GCF_013281855.1. Classification (NCBI taxonomy): domain Eukaryota; kingdom Viridiplantae; phylum Streptophyta; class Magnoliopsida; order Cucurbitales; family Cucurbitaceae; genus Momordica; species Momordica charantia. The sequence continues at coordinate 33,238,385 of NW_028275166.1, forward strand.
CGGGCAAGAAAATTGAGCAGAAGTTGCTTGATTACAATCAAGAAGCTGAGAGATTCGGAGGTGTTGTTACTTTCTCTGGCATTCCTCTTTTTTCCTTTGGTTTAAGATGTTCTTTTGTGGGGATTCAGGAATATCATCGAGTTTGGGATGACTATGAGAGGGTAAAACGTGCTTTAAGCCGATTAAAGGTACTTTAAAAAATATTATGGTGTTTGGTTTTATAATTAAAAGTGATTTTTAAAATTAAAAAAACACTTAAAAGTCACTTCTAAAGTGTTTGGGGAAGAAGTGTATTCACTTAAAAATACTTTTTTTAAAAGTTGTCTCAAACTCGCTATTAGGCTTTATACATGGGGCAATGAAATAAGTCTATTTCTTGCTGCAGCATGATAGATTTGGTTTGATCTCATATATGAAATGAAGTAATCATCTGCAAGAAGAAGAGATTAGGTTTCTGATTCTTGTTTTCGTGTGACCATATTTAATGCCCACATGTATTTGGAATACGTTGAAACGCATCCTCTTAATGATTATTGCAGGTTATGCCTACGAGGAGCTATCAGAAGTATCTCCAGATCATCGCTTTCTTGCATACACTATGTATGACAAGGACAATGACTACTTCAGATTATCTGTAAAGAATTTGAATTCCGGTTCTTTGTGTAGTAAGCCTCAAGTGGATCGAGTTTCTAATTTGGCATGGGCCAAAGGTGGCCAGGCATTGCTATATGTTGTTACTGATCAAAATAAAAGACCATGTAGGTTGGTAAATTAGTGTCTCCGTGCAGTTGCTCCTAATTAGTGTATTATTTAAAATTTGTTTTTTCCCATTTTGGCTATGGTTGTGAAAATGAAATGGAATGTGCTTGTTTCTGTCCGTTTAGGTTGTATTGTAGCATGATTGGATCAACCGATGACGATATTTTGCTTCTGGAAGAACTGGATGACGATATCCATGTTTATATTAGACACACAAAAGATTTTCATTTTGTTACTGTTAATCGATTCTCTCCCACGTCTTCTAAGGTGTGTATGACATCTGAAGAACTTCATAGTCGATACTTATGTTAGTTGAAATTATGTATTTGGCTCCTAAATATTCTTATATTTACATTTAGTGAATGTTTTTCGCCACCAATTATAACTTGCTTATATTTGTTCTCCCAATTTAGATTGAGTTCGTTTGTGTTGTTTTCTGAACCCGCATTTTAGGTCTTTCTGATTGATGCTGCTGATCCATTATCTGGTATGGTGTTAATTTGGGAGTGTGGAGGTTTGGCCCATTGCATAATGGAACATCACCTGGGAGATCTTTACTTGTTTACGGATGCTGATAAAGGTCATGAAGCAGTAGATTCTCATTACCTTCTTCGTAGTCCCCTTAAGGTTGATTCTACTGCAAGAACATGGGAGGTTGGTTGTGTTCGTTGGGATTTGGTGTCCCTGTTACACTTTATGATCCAAAAACTTCACCATTTCCACGAACATTGTTTTTCGTCTCTCCATCTTGATAAGTCTTATTTCCACACATTTTCTTAAGCAACCGATTTTATGATGTGGTGCAGCATGTATTTATTGAAGACCAAGACTTGGTGATGTTGGATGTTGATTTCAGTCACACACATTTGGTGCTTATACTTAGGGAAGGCCAGAAATTTAGACTCTGTGCTGTTCGTCTACCCTTGCCTGTTGGAAAGGTCTGGTTTAAGTAATGTCAGGACTTTCTATTGCGCTGGTTGCATTATAATATGTGGCAAAGCCCTAGCCTACTGTTATATATTCCTTGACATCTGTCTCTCTCTATGTACCAGGGACCAATCCATCTCAAAGAACTTGAACTACAATTCCTACCTCTTCCTGAGAATGTATCACAAATTTCCCCAGGACCAAATTATGACTTTTATTCATCAACAATGCGATTTACTATTTCATCACCTGTGGTACGTGGATTTCTATTGGTTTCGTCTTCTTAAGATTGTTTCAATGCACATGGTTGGTTACCATTACTGTATAATGGTTGAGGCACGAAGCTTGATGAATATGAATTCTTAATTGCTTTTAATGTTAAAACTTTTGTCTATTATCATATCTTACGTGAGTTTGGGTGGCAGTTTACTTTTTCTTTATGGTTTAAACTAGAAGATAAGAGAACTGCCCTAGTTTACATTTTAAAATTAATCCAGTACATTTGAAACTTGTAACGAGGGTATAGGGAACTTTTCACCATGTACCTTTTTGTCCTGCAGTAAGCATTTGAATACTCGGATTTTATACCAGGATACGACTACTATTCTATTGGTAATGTGCCAGCAAAACTTGGCACAAACATTTATTTTACAGTCGCCTATTATGGTCTATCCTCTATCTTTAGTTATATTATCTTAGCCGCCCTTCTTTTTTAACTCATTACTTCTGGATTTGTGAATTTGTTTTATTATCCCAATTTATGGGTTGTTGTTACCCTTTTGCCTATGTAAAGTTGTCAAGTTCGCTTCTCAACTTGTTTCCTTATACTAAACTTGGGTCTGACTCTATGATATTGAGCTATTATCCTTGATAGCTTTAGCTTTAACAACCTATCCTTTGGAATGTAATGGTTATAGAACTTAACCTCCTTAAACTTCAAGATAAATGTAATAGTAATACTGTCTGACCATTTGCCGCCCATTAATTGTTTTCCGAATTTCAAACAGATGCCTGATGCTGTGGTTGATTATCACCTATCAGATGGAAAATGGAATATCATTCAACAGCAAAGCATTCTTCATGAAAGAACACGAATTCTGTATGGAACAACCTCTACTACAGGAGCATCAGGAAAAATATCTAACGTGTTGGAGGACTCTGTGGGTGAAGGCAACTTGAATGATGATCAGATGTGGAACAGCCTCTCTGAATTTTATGCTTGTGAACGCTTCAATGTGCCATCAAATGATGGGGTTTTGGTTCCTTTAACAGTTGTATACTCTTACAAGTGTAAAAGAGAAAATGACAACCCTGGATTACTACATGTACATGGAGCATATGGTGAGCTACTTGACAAACGGTGGCGCAGTGAGTTGAAAAGCCTTCTCGATCGTGGCTGGGTCATTGCATATGCTGATGTGAGGTTTGTATGCATTTGTACTTCTCTGAATTCCAAATACCTTTGTAGCTGAACTTTTTATTGCTTTGGTGATGATACACAGCTTTCTCCGGTAGAAATTGTTTTAATTCAACATATGATAGTTATCACTTATTTCAGTTACCGTAAAAACTTCTATTTCTCAATTTTGGCATCTGATTTCTTTTTGTTTGCCCCTGTCATATAATTTGATGCTTTGGTTCTAGAGGTGGAGGCGGTGGGGGTAAGAAGTGGCATCATGATGGTAGGCGTGCAAAGAAGTTTAATTCAATTCAAGACTATATTTCATGTGCTAAATTTCTTGCTGAGAGAAATATTATAAATGAGGAGAAGCTTGCTGGTTGGGGCTATAGTGCTGGAGGACTTTTGGTTGCTTCTGCCATCAATCAATGCCCAGAATTATTTCGAGCTGCTATTTTGAAAGTATGCTTCCATCTTTTGCATTATTTCTCTTTCATACTTGTTGCATCTTATGTTACTTCTGAAGTCGGATGAGGGCTTCCCTTTTCTAAGACTTTATTCTTTTTGTATCATCACTTTGTATGTATGTATATGTGTGTGTGTGTATATATATCTCTCTGCTTGTTTTGAAATAACTTCTCTGTGAACAGTGTGGCTAATTTTAGTGCTTGGAGGCATGTTTGGGAGTGAAAAGTCAAAATCATTTTCTCCATTTGTAAACACTAGGATATGTACTTTTGTCATTGTCAAAATCACACCTATTTAAAATAATAATGATATACAAATGATTTTAGAAAATGGTGAAAGGTTTTTGGCTCAAACATGCCTTTTATCCATTTTGTTTGACCAAATCTTTCTTTTTGTCGCAGGTTCCATTTCTAGATCCAATAAGCACACTCCTTCATCCCATTATACCACTAACAGCTGCTGACTATGAAGAATTTGGATATCCTGGGAATGTAGATGATTTTCATGCAATACGCAGGTATTCTCCCTACGATAACATACAGAAGGATGTCGCCTACCCTGCTGTTTTGATAACCTCAACCTTCAATACCCGGTAATTGTCATTCTTTTTCTGCTTGTCTAAAGTTCATGTCATTGTAAAGTCCATGCTTCTTTCTTAAACAAGAAAAATGTTCTGCATAGGCGTTCAGGATGTTGCTTTTGGCTGAACTAGAATTAGAAGACTAGAAGTTAGCTGATAATAAAAGAAAAGAGGAAGCCAAGTATTTATCACTCAGGACATTTCAAATTTCAGCCCATTCTAGTTTTCTAGCTTTTAAATAGATCAACTAGTCGTTTCATTTACTCATCAGGAAATATTGTTCCTTGCCCAGTCATTATGTTATGTTCAATCTTCTTATTTGTGTTATACAGATTTGGAGTATGGGAAGCTGCAAAATGGATTGCTCGAGTCCGTGATTTCAGTATTTACGATCCGAAGCGTCCAGTAATTCTCAATTTAACAACAGACATAGTAGAGGAAAACAGGTATTTGCACTGTAAAGAATCAGCTTTAGAGACTGCATTTCTTATGAAGGTGATGGAATCCTAGGCTGCACTACCTAGAACTGCAGTTAAAATTAAGATCTATACATGCAAGTTGTGGAGACGATAATTAGGATAGATTTAGATTAGATTAGGTTAGGCGAGGGTAAAATTCATCAAGGGTTTTAAATAGTCAAGAAATCTACCCTCGTTTAGGTAAATTATTAGAATGGGTTATTTATTTTTCAAAATAATGGAACGGAAATAATGTATTGTAATGAATCGTTGTGATAAGTTTTTCTTTGTGTAACTACTTGCAATTAAGCAAGTTTCATGCTAGATTTCGATGGTATGAATCTGACCTAACCACTACACATTGCATTTAAAATTCTTTGTTAAATCAAAAACTAAAATGGATGTTGAATCGAAGCTAGCATCAATCTAGGTTAGGTAAAACTAAATTCTTCGCTCGAATTTGTTGCACTTGTGCGATGCCGAGGGTTCTCAAATATAAGAGATTAAAAGACGAGGACGAGCAAGCTAGAAGTATTTTTCCACTCATTATCTTGATACGTATGGCTTCATATAAGATCTACTACATATAGCTTCAAATGATTGCATCTAAATAAACATCTATTCATCATTGCCCGAAGTTGATAGATCACGAAAAAATAAGCATAGTGTAATGCACAAAAGGCTCGAAGCCACGCATAGCAACAGGCAATATATCCAGGTGGGATTTATTCATTTAAAACTTACTGAGAAAAGGCAGTACATGATGAAGACTTTCCAGTTTTTGTGATTACCATCTATGGCTTATGAGGTAGAGATTGTTTACTTACCAAATGATTGATCAACTGCCTTTCATTTCATCAACTCAAGAAGGCACCAAAATAGAAGTATTTATTAAAGGATAAGGAAAAAAAATATCTAATTTCACAACCAAAGTTCCCACTAAAACTAGAGAAGTAACTGACGTTTATGAACACAATCTCTCTCTCTTGGTACACTCGATTAAAATGGGAAAACAAAAAAAGAAACTACCATAATAATCCACAACCTGACCTTGATCGGAAACTCAATTTGCTTCCCATACTCAGCTTAATCTTATCTGCTTAACTCATCACGTGTAAATGAAATGGGATTCGTTGTTTAAGGTTGGATGATGAACAGAGGCTGCAAAGAAATCAGAAGAAAATACAAGTCCATAAATCCAAGAAAACAAAAAACGTGGAGTTTATAGCCACAATATCTTTAATGGTTAGGTACTCACCGTGTCGACACTAACGGGCTTCCCATCCTCTGCAACAACCTCAACTATGGTCCCTGATTGGTCGGCCTGAAAATTTAGGTTTTTTTAAAGAGCATACATTAGCCATTGTTGGGTTAAAACAGTGATCTGGGTAGCTGGCTACTGGACATTATGCATAGAAATGCAGTTCTATTTTACCTTTAAGAGTGGCTAGTCAATATTACTAGATATCAAACAAGACCTCTTGAATTTCGACTCTAATTTGTGAACATACCTTCTTATTAATTTCTTTCCCACCACGTTTCTCTCTCATCAACTTTTTTCCACACTCACTTTTCCCACTGATCTCTTTCCCCCCGATAAAATTTGACAGTCGTCAATGACTCAAATTATTTTTATTCGCAGTTTACTGGTGTTATTGATAAAAGTAAAAATGGTGTTGCCAACTATAGTTCACTTTCCTAATTAACTTATTTGTGTGGACCTTTGCTTTAAATGGATTAAGCACAGCTGATCTAGTTCAAAAGAAGCACGCATACATTGTTTTTGTCCCCTGTCTCACTACTGTTGTTTATGCTTTAAGAATAAGAAGGATTTAAAGGAGGATTTAAAGTTAAAACATCTTATTTTCTGGTACCAGATAAGCTAAAAGTTGTGGGCTGGCCTACTTAATTCTTTTGGTGTTTCTTGGTGCTCCTGTGCGGATGTGGTTAGGTCCTTGGACTAGATGCTTTATGGTTTGGATCTGAATCCTCCGGTTTGATTTGTTTGGATTACGGCTGTTAAGGCCACATTCTGGGAGATTTGGAAGGAAAGTAACTATCTAACTTTTGAAGATAACAGAGAAGGACGGACGTGTGTTGGAGTTTGGAGAACCTTTTTGTAAGTTCCTTTCGTGTCCCTTAGTAATTTTTCGTTTTTCTGATGAAAAGTTTTTATTTTCTATCAAAGAAAAGTATACTAAGAGGGAGTACTAATTGTTATGGAAGTACTAGTACTACACTGTAATAGATCAATAATTGTTTGAAGGAGACTAAAGAGATACAAACAGCAGAAAAAATGAAAAATGACAGCATTACTACTTGCTGTATCTATCCTGAATGAACTCTAGCCTATAATTCTTCAGGCACTTTTGCACTACACGATGAATAATCTCTTGAGACTAATCCGTAGGTATATGACATTAATTAGGACATAAAAAAGAATCGAACTGAAAATTACTTGAATGAAAAGTGTGATATGAATTTTTAACAACAGCCAACATCGCCACTGACTACCATCTTGTTGGAAACATGCCCAATCCATGATCAGGCTATTCTAAACAGTCAATGTAGAATTTGCAATTTATGTGGTTCCCACAATACTATGGAGAGCGTGGAATAAATTATTCACAAATTCAACGGAGAACAGGACATAAAATTAAAGCAAGACAAGGAAATAGCAAGCAGTGGTAGAATATTGATCAATGCTCCATATAGATGGTTCTAAAAAAAAATGCTCCATATAGATGGTAAACTTCAACATAATTTTTCACATTCATAGGATCTAAATGGACGAAGAGGGAAATTCTTACTTCTATTTCGTTCATTAATTTCATGGCCTCAATGATGCATAAGACCTGTCCCTTCTGTACTTTATCTCCAACCTATAGGAAGAATTCCTCAAATCAGCCCCAATGATAGATTTACGATGAAACAAAAAGTTGCAGGAGACATTCCGATAATTGATTTATGAAATACTATTCACTAAAGAAACTCACCTTGACATATGGTGGTTCTCCAGGTCCTGGACTACGGTAGAATGTGCCTGCCATAGGACATTTAAGAGGTGGAAGGGAGGAGTTGGTCGACTTGGTATCAGGAGGTGGAGATGGTGTCGAAACAGGAGAATTAGGCGCTGATGCAGCAGCAGGAGCAGGGGGAGGAGCTGATTGTGCTACTGAAGGTGGGGGTGCATACATTAGAGGAACGGCAGGAGGAAGCGATGGTTGAGGTAAGGCCTCCTTTTTCCGGATCACCACTTCACAGTCGAGCTGTTTCAGTTGCAACTCTACAATATCTCTTGAATCGACAAGTCTGCAAGCAGGTAGCAAAATGTTATACTTACACCCCAGCCATATGTAGGATAATTTTGAGGAAAAGTTCAAAGATTCAGCTAGCTAACTTGATAAGGCTTGAAACTTGAGTAATGAACTCAGAGATTGACTCCTCCGTTGCCAAAGTTTTAGAAGATTCTTTATCATTCAATGGTTTAGCATCCCTTCCAGCTGACTCAGATGAAGTTTTCGCAGCAGTAGAACCATCAACAGGATCCTTCAATGAAACAGACGACTTCAAGAACAGCAAGTTAGGAAGGACTAAGCACTTCAACAAAATAAAATCCTCTGCAACAAAAATTCGAAGTAAGCATACCTCATTCAATTGTGCTCGCAGGAAAGCTGAATTCTTACGAATTGGCTGCACACCCTGCAACATAACACTTACATCACACGCTTTAATCATGACAAAAAATAACAGCACGGCATGCAAAATAGAGTCTTAGCTGGAGTGATATAGTTCTATACAATCATTGGTAGAAATCTGTCTGCAGGTGGAAGGTGTACTGATCTAAGAAGGTAACAGAGTAGGAACAAAATTGGAAACATTGCAGATGGATCACTATAAAAGTTATTTCCAAACATTTAACCCTTGCTTATGAGCTAGCTGTTCGTAGGTTGTACCCAATTCACAGTGCGGTCTGCTTTTAGATTGCTTTTCAAATTTGTGTATTACAATAAAACAGTCCAAGAATTACATTTGAAAGACATTCTTTGTGTTTGTCCTTGCCGATTGGCAGCAAGCGTCCTACACAACACTCCATTGAAACATTTAATTACCCACCAATAAATCCAAAAGCAACTAAGAAATTCACACAGCAGGACGCAAATACAAAATCAGAAACCCAAAGCCAAGACACGAAGGAAATAGAATTCGCAGAAATAGGAGAGAAGGGAGAGGAATTGGGGCGTACCGTGGTGAAAATCCGGAGTCTGGGCTTGGGGGAGAGGCGAAAGGAGAGGGCGGAATGGGGGGTGTTGTGGTTAGTGGTGGCGCGAGGCAGAGTAGTGGAGGGAGGCTTGGCGACCGCCGAAGCCGCGGAAGCTGAAGCTGAAGCTGAAGCCATTGGCAATGGAGTTTCAGAGAGAGCTTTGGGGATTCCGTGGAGGAATTGCAGTTGCAGTTGGAGTTGCAGGTGAGGAATGGAAGCTCGATGACGATGAAACCAATGAGAAAATAAAGAGAGGGCGATGCGATGATGATATTACCACACTCGCCCTTCCACTTCCTTACATTTCCGCCACGTAACTCGCACGTGACATTTCTATATCCTTTTTTTTAGACACCATAAATTAGAAAAATAATAATAACAATTACTCCGAATTTTTAATTTTATTAAATTAAACTATAGGTTTAAATGAGTACTACAGTTTTTACTCTCTGTCTAATAAAAAAAAAATGTAAGGATATAAAAATACACTAATCTATGATTCTATAGCATGTGAGTATACATTATGCAAATTTAAAGTTATTCTTCTATTACTTTTTTGCACAATTTTATCCTACAATATCTCGACATTAATTTAACTTAATAGTTAAGATATCTTACTCATTTTCTATAGGTCATGAGTTGTTATTTTCCTAAAGGTTTGATGTTGCTCTTCCTTAAAGGTCACATGTTCAATTTTCCGTCCCCATATTTATTGTATTGAGTAACGAGAAACAGTTGATTATTTTTATTATTTAATAAGTTAAATTGCATAAATCACAGCATTGAGTGAAAAAATTGGACTCCTAAAAATTCATTAATAAAATCTTCAAAATTTATAAGTGATTATAACATAGTGAAAGTGATTAAACGTGCCTTTATAAAATAATGGCTTAACATGAAATTTAAAAACTCCCAAAATTTTATTTTAGAAGTAATAAGCAAATTTCCAATCATCTGATTTGGAAAAATTGCGATTTACGTGGCGCCAAGGTTCCCGCCAAAAGATCAAGAAAATGGGCATCATCAAATGGAACGCGCCCACGATAAGCTACGCTGCTCCGCCACAATAGTCCTTTAGGGGCTGTTTGTGGTGTTCATAATCGCAATATTCGATTCCGATTCCGAGCGCCGCGCCGCCGAGTGATTCGAACATGGAGAAGGAGAAGGACAACGCCGCCGTCGCACCGCCGACGGGATGCTACAAGTGCGGGAAGCCGGGCCATTGGTCTCGAGATTGTCCCTCCTCCGCTCCTAATCCCGATTCCACTTTCAATTCTTCCAGACCTTCTTCCTCTTCTGGCGCTGCTGCTGCTGCGCCTTCGAAAGTTGCAGAGAAGCCCAAGAAGGCGCCCAGAACCAGGCCCAAGCTCACTCCCGAGCTACTTCTCTCTGAGGATGGCCTCGGTTACGTTCTTCGCCATTTTCCTCGCGCTTTCAAATATCGCGGCCGTGGACACGAGGTTAAGTTTCTCCATCCGATTCCTTTCCAATCCTTGCGAACGTTCTGGTATTTATGGGGTTTTGTTTGAATTATCTCAACATTTCTGCTCAAGGAATAAGAGGTTTGGAAAATCATTACTACTCTTCTGAGTCTGGCGCGTTTTTTAGCTGTCTTTGTTATGAACGTGGCTGGTGTAGGAAATTATGCGGTAGTTTGTAATTTCACTTCAGTTTACTGTCTTATTAGTAAAAGTTTGTAGTTGTTATATTCCTCTGATTTGCATTGACATATATATGATTAGAAACATTTTGATTTGCGAAGAAAGAGTTCTTTTGGATTTTTTTCGAGAGAGATCAGGCTGTTGGGAGCCAACCAAAAATCCCGCTGAACATCTGTCTTAGAGGGAACTAAAAGCAAAACTGTGAGAGACTCAAAATAGACGATATCACATCTTAATTTACCTTGATAGTTCAGTAGTAGTTTACCAGTTTGAAAGCTTGTTTCCACTCAATTATAATCATGTGTATTTCATCAACGCTGTGTTGTCTTCCTCTCATCCACTATCATTTTCTAATGATTTGATTCTTATGCTGATTGAATTATGCTTTTGATGGTCGTTTTGCAGGTCAGTGATTTGGAAAACTTTATTGGCTTATACAGGGAATGGCATTCTCATATACTCCCTTACTACTCCTTCGAACATTTTGTACATAAGGTGGAACAAGTAGCTGCTACGAAACGTGTTAAGGTAAAAAATGTGCATGACCCCTGACTTTATATTATCTTTTATAATGAAGGTATAACAAAGGTGTACATATATGGCTGACTGGATTGGTATGTGTGTCAAACTACACAAGTTTTGCCTAATAACATAGCTAGCATCTGAACTAAACGCACTGCTCTTAGGAAACCATTGCACCAAAATAGACAGTGGATTATATTATGGTGCGGTATGCATAACAAACTCTAACTCTGTAATGTTTCAAATTAATCCTTGCCTATCGAACCAAATCAATTTTGAGCAAATTTGCTTATTATATGACATCTATCTCGCCTTCTTTGAAATATTTTTGAGCAGATGAGTCTTGGAGAACTAAGAGAGAGAGTTGCCAGGGGAGGGGATCCTACAAAGTGGCGCGAGTCACCCACTGTAAATGAAGACGTCAATAATGAAACAGGTAAATTCTAGTACTCTCATTTATGAAAAGAGACGCATATCATTATTATCATAAGCTGTTTGATCGTGATGGAACTAGTGCAGCTATATGGTATCAAATTTTATAGTGTTTAGCAAGATGCGTGTTGTCCTCTAAGATGAATCCTAATTCTTCTTAAGCGCTATAATTATTTGACTCTAGCTCTATTTAGAAAATTCAAATTTGATTTAGATGATAAACTTGTAGTAAATTGAATTGTCAGAATAAATAAGCAAGAAATAATTATAAAAGAGAATAAATTAAAATTGAACATTTAATGCATCAATTTGGCGTTATGGCTCAACCTATCTAAGCTATCTAATAAGCTGGTTCGGATCAGTGAACTTAATTTTGCTCAATGATGGAAAATTATTGAACAGTTGTAGGTGGCCTTTGTTTTTAGCCCTTACTAACCTCCACCTACCATCACAGTTACTACCACCTCTATCACCTTCTCATCTTTCTTTCTTATATATACATATATTCGTACGCAGTTGTCAAAGGCTTTTTGATTAAGGCCATGTGCTTTTAAGTCATATTATGGTTTGATTTAAGCTATGAGATTTTAGGGGTTTGTTGTGTACACATTTGCCAAATGGAGCTTGGTTCTTAATATTTCCTCGTGCATGAATATATGTGACCCTCGCATGCTCAGTTTATTTCACACCAAGTAGTCAAGTGCTTGGAATGGTTATAACTTATATTGGATTGTGGTACATCCAAAGTTCTAGTAGTCATTATGTTGCACTTGTAATTTGGAAAAAATATATTGTGGTTTATGTTCTTTTTCATGGTTCTTAGTCAGGGCAACTGCTGCAAAGTTTTGCTTGTATTTATAGATTTTATGCTAATTTTCAGATTTTAGGGTTGGGGAATGGTTTGATATGTGTACTTGGCTCTGCGTATTTAGAAATGCAACCTAAAGAGTAAAATCCGATCCATTTGAATGTTTTTTTCTCTCATGTTCTAAACTATAATCTTAAAATATTCTGCGACTCTATAACTAATCATTATTTGGGTGTATCCCTTTTCTTGAACCTCAAACCCGTCTTCTAATGTTTGCAGAAGCCAAAGACTCGGAGGACTTATTTGATAATCCGGAAGAGGCTTCTTTGAGGAATAATGGTACTGATGACATGGAAGAAGACATGCTTCAGGAAATTTACGAGAAAGCTACTGAAGTAATGTCTTTCTCTGTTCACTATTTCTTTTAAAGCTTGGTTTACTTTCCATCCCTGCGATTGATATTGAAGTAGTTTTAGAAGGAAACCATCCCAATCCTTGAACTGAGTAAGGAGGAAATTTTACCATGAATCATAAACGTAGGTCTTAGGAAGTCATAATGAAGCAAACTAGTGCTTCCTCATTTCAGTCCAAAATTTTGTAGTTCAATTTTCCAAGTTGTCAGGTTGATTTTTTTATAATATTTTGATGCCCCATTGGATTCTACTTTGCTCTACAACTTATTCTATGAGGTGATCACTTTCTAATTATTGCTATATCTTTATATTCGGTCATGGAATAGTCATTCAATGACACGAAAAGAAAATGCTTGTTTTAGTATTGTTCTATAGATTGTACTACTGTGTCCTTAAGTTCTAAAGTAACTGTTGATGTAGTAGAAGATCAAGGTCTACTAAAATGAGACATCTTCCTGTGTTCTCTCTAATTTAACGATGGGTTTTGCTAACCGTGATCGTAGGAGCCTCTGCAGAACTTACAAAGTGATTCCCACACCATTGGGGAAACTATGGAAGGTGTGAGCAACCAAGAGCCAAATAGAAGCAATTCAAGTGAAACTCAGATCACAGAGGAACAGAGAGTTCGAATGGAAGCAAACAGGTTGAAGGCATTAGAAAGGGCTGCAAGCAAGGCCCGCTCCTTGCAGACTGCCTGATTCCTGTGATTGCCTGCCTTTTTGATTGATGGCAAGGTTATAATTACACTCAAAAGCTGTGGTCTTTGGCCAGTGAAGGCCCCAGACTTTTCTAAGTCTACTCGTTTTTAAAAGTTATTGTTAATCAACAGGGGTCTCATTGTAAATTAATCATTTTTAGATTAAATACTTTCACTTTTGCTTTTGGTTCAGTATTATACTTTCAACTTTGTTCATTAGATGACCATTTAAATATCTATTTACAAAATTTTAACACAAATAGAAACTCTTTATTACATAGTTATAATTATATGTTAAGAAATTTATTGTGTAGTGTCATGTTAAAATTGTGATAAAAAAATGAGATGAAAAAGAAAATAAAGGGACTAAAATAGTTATTTTTTAAAAGAATTGAGATAAAAATTAATATTTTGAAAATATAGAGACTAAAAAAAATTATATGGATCAAAATGAATAAAAATTAAAAGTATTAGAGATAAAATAGTATTTAAACTATTATTTTTGTTGAACATAACTCAACTTTGTTTTATTTTATAGTTTGCAAGAAGATGGATTGCCTGTTTGTAAGAAGGGTTGTTGCCTGGTTGGCTATTTATGTATAGACTATTGACAATGAAGGCACCTAATTGAGAGGTAGTTTGAAAATGTCTATTTTAACCTTTAAACTTTCAGAAAATAACCATTTCGATCTTTGTAATATTATTATCCCCTCTTTGATTGCCTCCAACTTTTATAGCTTAACATGTTAGTACACCTCCTCAAAGTTAGGAAGTTAATATCATCGATTTTTAAAACAAAATAAAAATAATTATTGAATTGTTATTTTTTGAAAGTTCAAATTTCGAATTAGAATAAGATGGAGGTGAAAATAAAACAAAGCCAAATTAAATTGAAACAAAATTTTAATTTTTTTGTTAATTAAGTAAGACAACTAATAAAGAAAATTACATTTTAAGGTAAAAAAATAGTCAACCAATCCTTAAAAGCTTAAAAAAGAATAAGTATATTCTATTTATTTAAAAACAAAAAGAAAACAGCTATAAAAACATGACATGAGGTCCACATCTATATATAATGGTCGCCAACAACATCAACATTCTTTTGATCAATTTTGCATTAAAATTAACACACTGAAAAGAAGATCAAATAAAGTAAGTAAATTGAAGTCTAGGTTCTTTGTTTGTTCCAATGCCATCTAAAGTGGTGAATTATACATTTTCTCTTTTAGTACATTTAATTATTAATGTTTTTTTTAGTGGACTAGAAATTTGACCTCCAAATAAAATGTACAGATATTTTAATCTGAACTATGTTTAGATTGACGTTTAATTATTAATTACATTTTTAAAGTAAATTTTTCTTATTACAAAATATCAATATTAAAGTAAAATAATAATATATAGTGTCAAATTCACAACTTAAATATAACTCAACGATTAAAATATTAGTAGTATTTTGATACGATTGAAGATCTAAATTCTCTATCCTCTAACACTATAAATAAATTAAAAAAATATTGAAAAAAATATGCAATAAAAGAGACATACTCACCCATGTAGTAATAATAATAATAATAATAATATCCCCATTTCGTATTGTTCATGAGTACTTTTTCAAATTCAAACATCATCCTTCTTTATTACTAAAATAGAAATGTGTAATATATAAATGAAAGAATTTGAAAATTTTAATGATTTAAAATTTAAAGATAAAACTAAAATAAAAAAGAGGCATAAACTAAATTAGATATTTAGCAATTATTGATTATGTTGCCCCATGCCCCTCACTACAATTAAATAGCTTTAAAGAAACCCACTATTAAATTCTGATCGCAACATAAAGTGATCAATTATGAACTTTTTTTTTCCTTATTTATTCTTTTTAAGTGTTGCACGTTTAATTATTAATTATATTTTCCTAATCATTATTAGATTCTGATCGCAATATAAAGTGGTCAATCATGCACTTTTTTTTCTCTTACTGTGCGTTTAATTAATAAGGTAAAAAATTATTTGATACTTATACTTCCATTAAAGTAACGAGGTAGCTTATGAACTTTGATTTATAATAATTTAATTTGTATATTTTTTAATTTTTAACAATTTAGTTTTGAGATTTTAGTAAGTATCTGAAGCATAAAATTTATATTGATTTAGTTCTATCGTAAAAAATATTATTAAGTTTTAAGAGAATTTCTTATACATATAGATTGATAAATTAACGAAAGACCAAATAAATTTAAAAATTACAGAGATTTAAATCGTTACGTAATACAAATCAAACACTTAATTTTAATAAAAATGTTCAGGATATATATTATTTATAAATTTTAAACTACGGAAATCAAATTGTTGCATAATTGAAATACTAAATCGGATTTTAACTCGGTGAAAGTATAAGATTTAAAAGTATATATATATTTTTGGGAATATTAGAAATGTTTTTTTAATAATCCTATTGGAATTTTATAAAAAAGAAAAAAAATATATTAACCATATTGTCTTTTAACTACTATTAAATTGTGATAATTTTGTGTCGGTGGAACCGAGTGGGCATTGGAAACGGCGTCGTAGTGGCGTTCCACCGCCCTTCTGACCCCGCTTTTTCCGCCGCTAGACGTTTGAACAGATGTCGTACATCCTCTGACACGGCGGACAAACTTTTTAAAATTTTATAATTTTGCGAGGGTTAATTTTCTTTCAATTACTTTCCTTAGACCTATTTAATCTCTAAATTATTTAAGAAATTGTGTTTAATAGATTTCTTGATTATAAAAGGTGGGTATGATCGTAACTTTTTTTTTTGGTCATATTTTATTAATTTTTTTTAAGTTTAGAGATTAATTTTCTTGAACTTCCTCAATGAGTGAAGCGTTCCATGTTTGTAGATGCGTCACGCTTCTCTATTTGGCTCAATTTTTTTGAATTGATATATAAGTTCAACATCAACTTTGATCGGACATCAGAACATTCAGGGGCAAATCTACATAAGCTCAAGTCGGAGTAATAAGAGTAATGTATAAAAAAATATTATGACTTTTGTTATCGAGTAAATTCAAGGTGTCACGTGTCATAAGCACACCTGAGTGCATTGACTCTGGGATCGAGCACACCTGGACGATCAATATGAAGGACAGCCAATAAGTAAGGTGCATGCTGAGACCTTGTACTCAAACTGCAATACACCTCAGAGAATCGTCCAAGGTATCGTCGCGTCCTCATCTACTGAATGCAGAGGAAGAGGAATGGTACGATGGTGGTCTCTATGACCCTAAGTGCAACATGCTGTCCCAGTGTCTTGGCAAACTTTCTCTCTTTTCATATATAAAGAAACCAACAACCCTAATCGAGCAAGCTAATTTTTCTTACACAATTTATTGTAAGCATTTGACACACTCTCAATGAGACTCTCATCTTCATAAAGTTATCGTATTTATATACTCTACTTGCTCCATACTCATTTACTCTCAACTTAAGTTCTAATTTAAGTATTAGAATGCTAGATTTTGTTTGCAGGTAACCAAGAGCTTTGAGACAAAGGTGTAAGTGACACCTATGTTATACTTATGCGGTACTTGCTCAAAAATCGACATCAACAACCTTCTCATGAAACTTATCCAACTTTATATAATAAATATACATATGTAGAGCGGAGTTAGAAAAACGGTGTGAAAAACTATGATTTTAGTCATTTTTGGCCCGTTTTGTAACATTTCCATTTACTACTTATTTCTCACTCTCCACTTGCAAAAATATAATCGTCTAATAAGCTCTCTTTTAAAAAAAACATTTTCAAAATTGAAGCAACAAAATCTTGTTTTATTTTCAATATCGGTCCAAGTATTATTTAATTATCTTTTAACATATAAAATACAATAAATTTTGAATTATATATATATTTTTTATTTCTAATTTGAAATTTTAGACAACGAGAAAATAAAAAGGAATATCAAATATGTTTACATATCTTTTATCAATTATATTAAAAAAATGAACAAGAAACTAATAATTTATTTTCAGCCAATGGAATTTTAGTCCTTTTGTTTTAAGGGACTTTTATTTCTTCTCTGTCACCAGCTGCATCTTTGCTGTGTGAACTGTGAACATTCAACAAGTTGGTTGGTCCAAATTTAAGCAATTAAGCTTTTCACAATTAAATTTCATAACAAAACTGCAATTTTATTTTTTATTTTTTGTAACAATTTCTCAAATAAAAAAGAACAATTATTATCCAAGTGCAAGGTGTATAGTAAAAATAGATAAGAGTTTAGATAAATCTAGATTTCTTTTTTCTGCTTCATAAAAATCATTATTTGAAAAAGAATATGAATATTTGAAATGGAGACATTAAATAAAAATTGTGTGGAATCTGTTTTCTTCCTCCATGGACGGAGCTTGTGTGTGCAGACATTAACGTTTTGCTTGTCTGCTTCTGAAAATGGCAATCTTTTGGACACTGTCCTGACCTCTCAATTCTTTCGACACTTCAACAACAAAAATTTTAAAAAAGAAGAAAAAAAAAAGTTTGTCACTTTCCATTCGAATAATTACCCTACAAAGTCCCCAAATCATATTTCTAAATTCTAATTCCATTTTCCCCTCCAGATTCCCGAGAAAGTGAGAGAAAATTCAAACCCAAAAGAAAAAGAATTCCAGAACCAGACCCACATCTTCCTTTTCCCCAACTCAATACTTACCATTTGGCGTAACAGAAAAATTCTCCCCCTTCATTTTTCTGCTGTCCGCCATTGTTGATCTTCTCGAAGCTTGGGTTTTCCAGATTGCTGCTGCCGGTCGGCGGAGGAGATGGATTTGAGCCGGAGGAGGGCGGCGGCGAGGGGCAGCGTGGTGGCGGGCTCTGTGTGGGAGAGCAGGATCAGATTCGATGAAGTCAGAGGTGGCATTAGGGTTTTTAACGGAGACGATGGAAATGGCGAATGTGGGGTTCCGGCCGCCGTTCCCGGCGGAGTCGGTGGCGGCGCGAGGAGGAAGACGTGGAAATCGGAGGAGGGTTTTAATTCGATCCTCATCGCTGAGGAAAAACCCGATGAGTCGCCGAGTAGCGGCGATGAACAGAATCGGAAAAGCCCGATTCTGGCGAGGAAATTGAGATCCAACGGCAGCCCCCCAATCAAACCGATTCAAGTCTCCGGCGAGAGAACAGAGAAGAACTCAGCGAGGAAGAAGACCGATCAAACTCGCAAATCTGCCGGTGGTACGAGACCGGCAAACGGAATCGGGAAAAACTCGCCGGAGAAAAACTTCGAGGAGTTTAATGAATGCAAAGAGAAGCTCATTTCTTCAGCTCCCCAACTTTTCTTCGACGCCCATGAAAAAGAAGAAGAAGCAGAGATTGAGAAAAAAAGCTTCGATGTTAAGGAAATAAATTTACCAGAGCGCAAGAAAATCGCGGCAGAAACTTTCCCGGGAAACAAACAGAAACTGCAGACATTAAGTGAGAGAGCAAATTCTGATTTTCATTTCATTTTCATTTTGATTTTCCCCTAATTCAATTCCTTAATATCTTTGGCGTTTTGCAGTGGATTTAATAATGTGGAGAGATTTCTCAAGATCCGCGCTGGTTTTTGGGGCGGGGAATTTCATTATAATCCTCTCGTTTTTCATCAAGGACATCAATATCAGGTAAAGAAGAAATGGAAAAAATCCCCAAATCCGCCATTATTGAGCTTCAGATGGGCTTTTGAGTTTGATTCTGTTTTCTCTGCAGCTTTATCAGTGTGATTTCCCATCTGGGTCTTCTTTTTCTCGCTGCCATCTTCCTCCACAGGTCGATTTTTGGCAGGTGATTGATGAGTTTCTTTCTTCATAGCTTTTGAGAATTGAAAAGAAGCCATTAGAGGCAATTCTCTGAGTTTTTTTTTTCCTTTTCTATTTGATTTTCCCGGGAAAATTACAGGAGAAAAGAAATTGGTGGGGTTGATGAAAATTACGTGGTTGGAGAAGAAGAAATGATTCGATTTGCCAAACGATTAGTTCCTTGCGTGAATGAGTTGCTACAAAATCTTAAGGCTCTGTTCCGTGGAGATCCTTCTGCAACCATGAAGGTAACTTTTTCTTTTTTTTGTTATATTTTAAAAATAAGTTTCAGTGTATATTTATATAATTATGTTGAATAATTAATGAAAAATGACTAATTAGGGATAAATTGTAAAAAAAATTGAATCCCATTCTTACTTGTTGTGGCATTTATAAAAATATTATCTTTCGATAGATTTGGGTGGAGTTTTTCTTTTTCTTTTTATATTTATAGTAGTGTCGGTTAGAATTGTTTTATTGGGTGGCGTGAAGATAATATTTAACAATAAAAATATTTATTTTTTTGAATTGTTAAATTACCATTTTAATGGTATTACTAAATTTAATATGTAATAGGTTGAAATGTTATTTTGCTCTCTTTTTACTTCCCGTTTTGATTCATTAAATTACTTTAATTTTAATTAGTAATTTTTAAAATGCCTATGGTGTATGATTAGAAAGTGGCTCAGCCATTGTTTACGGAATCTTAACACACATTCTCTAACTAACAAAAATATTATAATATAAAATTATGATTATATATAGAAGCAATGTATGGAGTGTAGTGTCGTATTATAATACATGAAATAGGTAAGATAAAAAATAAAATAAATGGATAAAAATGACAATTTCTTTTAATGGTGGGATCATTAAAGTTCGAAGTATAGAGATCACAATGAATGAATAGAGCGGCGGAAAGCATATAGATTAAAATACTATTTAATGTATCTAGTACTTTAATGATAAAATTAAGCTTTTGAAGTATTATAATACATTCATTCCTTTTTTTTAGTTTATTATATTTTTATTTTGAAGAATTAATTTTGATTCAGAAATTATATAGAACATTTTATTTGATGTAATATATAATATTGTGTATGGTGCAGTTGGCGGTATTGCTGTTTGTGTTAGCGAAGTGGGGCAAATTCATCACTCTTTGGAATGTTGTCAAATGCGGTAACCATTCTATCATGTCCTTTTTACTCATTTACCCTCCAGAATATATATATATATATATTTCACTCCTAAAATTTCACTATCGAATTTTGATTTGATTTTAGTTAAATTACGAGTTTGGATCCTAAATTTTTAAAGTTGTGTGTAACATGCCATATTTCTTTAGCACTTTGAATTTTATATTGATCTAAAAAATCTAAGTACCTTTCAAGGCACTTCTAAAAGTCATTGAAAGTTAAAAGATTATGGTAGTTAGGGAGCAAAATGTACTTTTGGTCATTGGAGTTTGCGGTTGCTACTACTTATTTGGTCCTTGGGATTTCAAGATGGACACTCCAGTTCTTGAGATTTGAGAAAATGTTCTTACTGGTTCGATAATTGACTAACAATATTTCTTCAATGACTAAACTTTTTTTCTCCTCTTCCGGACCTCATTTGCCTTTCCCTAGTCTCTATAAAAATATTATGGAATTAATATATTTTGTCAAATTAGTAAGTAATTCAAAGCGAACAAACGAGTTCAAGAACCCTTTAAAATATTTGTTAAATCTCATAGCCCAAAAATGTCGCTTTTGAAACTTCATGAACTAAATAAGTATCCAGAATAAAAATTGTATTTTGCCAAAGTTAGTTAGCGTGATGTACTTTGCTAAAGTTATTTACTCTTATGTTATTTGGGACACATTCGATTTCTCAAGGTAAGGTGCAAGTTAATTTAACTAAATTATAAATTTTAAAGAATTTAGAGGATAAGAATTTAAGGTACTAATCGACTTAAAATTTAATATTTTATGATTTTTTTGATAGTCAAATATAATAAAGTGGAGTCATTGTCAAGGTTGAGAAAGAAAAAAAAAAAAGTTAACTAAATTATAAAAAGATTAAATTGGAACTTCTAAAATTTAGAAAAGGGAATTAATTAGTAATTAATAATATTTTAGCTTATTCTTCATTTGCTTTGTTTTGTATTTTCTTTGGGTACTGACTGACAAATGGTTGTACTGATTTTACTGGCACAGGATTCTTCGCGCTTTTCACACTGCCTAAATTAATTACCCACGGTAAATATATATCGCCACTAACTTTACTTTTATTTTTTAATTAAAATATTATTTTGATTTTGTATTCTCAAGTTTGGTTTATTTTCATCTCTATATTTTTAAATTATAAAATATTTCTTTTAGTCATTGTATGTTCAACTTTGATTCATTTTAGTTTATATATTTTCAAAATTTTCGTTCGGGTCCGTGAATTTTTTAAAATGGACCATTTAGTTTTTATTTATAAAATTTTAAAATAAATTCTGCATATAACTAAAATTCTTTAATATAAAATCATATTTACATAAATATTTCAAAAGCAGTGTCATACTAAAAGTTTGATAGAAAAAATTAAAATAAATAAAATGTATATTTTAAAAGTTCAAGACCGAACAAAAAAATAGAGGGACAAAAATAGCGTTTTAACATTTTTTCTGGCTCCTTATCGGTGTTAGAATTGCATACGGCCGAGTACAACAAACTACCGTACGCCTCTGTGTTCTGGTACGTCGATTTGTTTGACCCTCTCCTGGTCCCACATTCTGCCTCTCTTTTGTCTCTTCAAATAACGGCTACGTTTCCGATCATTTCTTTTGGAAGAAAAATAAAATTAATTTCAGACTCAATTTTTCCGTCACGTTGGGTGGGGCCCACTTAAACCTTCACGAGGTAAAATAAAAAAAGGGATTATTTATTTATTCTTTGTCGGTGATTTCTTTTCTTTTCATACGTTTGGGTGTCAGATCTGTCGGATGGTGTGATATGAGGTTACATCATGGCCGTTCGTTTATTTACTTTCTTCAATTTTTCTACAGGATTTTGTCTCCTAATTTTTTGTTCTTTTTTTTTTTTATTTAAAGAATCGATAGTGAAAGTTTTATTTTGATCCTCGAAAATTTAAAACTCTATTGGGTTCGTGACCTAATTTTGTTTTGGTTTCGGTCTATTTTCGAGTTTTAATTTATAATACGTTGATTTTTTCCAGACCTTTTTGTGTCATTTTGGTATATTTTTGTTAATTTGAATTTCTAAAAAATAATAAATTTTGTCCCCCCTATATTTCTATCTAATATCTTTTTGTCTAACATTTTCTCACCGACCTTAATACTAATCTCAATATGTTAATCATTTGTCCAACCAAAAAAAAAAAATTAGATTTTTAAAATTTAGGGACCATAAGAGAAAATTTGAAAATCTAAGAATACTAAATGTAAAAAAATTTAGAGACCGAAACAGGATTACAACAATTTGTTTTTTGTATTTTCATATACAATGTTTGGAATATTTATTTTAGAAATAATGGGTTAAAATTTAGTTTTAGTCCATAAATCTTTAATTCTTTTTTTTTCGAGCAACGATTACCTGCTTTATTGGCTTCAATATATGCCTACGTCAAAACTCTTCAAAATCCCTTGGCCCCTTTAGCTCTTTGTTCTTGTGATCATGCTTTTCTTTTACTCGTCGTTATCAAATCAGTCGAGAATATTTTCACTAATGATTTCGGGCGTGTTTGAGGATACTTTGTAATGTCTTTTTTTGAGTGTTTAATGATGTTTGGGTTTTCTCTTTTGGAAATTAGGTGATCATTGGATGAAATTTCTTTGGAGTTCTTGGAAGATATGTTCCCACAAGAAGGGAATGGCCATTGCCATCTTCTTTATAACATGGAATTTCTCTTCAATTCTATATCGAATTTGGGCAGGTAACCATTTCAAACCCAAATATAATCTCGATATTACAGATAAAACTCGTTTCTAGATTGTCAATTGGTTTTCGGAAACATAGTTCATACATACCCAAAACACATTGAGTACCCTTCCTACTAAAGACAAATAGATGAGAGCATCACCAAACAGGCACGATATATATTGACATTTGAGGTATGATTTTGCAGCTTTCATAGTGTTTGTGAGCTTTCGGTACTACCAAGAGTCTTCAGAAAGAGATGGTTGGGTTAAAAATGTGGAAGCAGCTCGAAGTAACGACACCATTTCGGTAAGTTCAAAGCTCAAGAGACAATATTGATCAATTTTGAGGCTCTTTTTCTCTGTTCTTTATAGCTAGGTCGAAATTTCCATGTAAATGAATGTGTTATGTTAGAAAGCCATCATGTATCTTACGAAGGAGAAAAAAAAATGGAGAAATGGTTATTTTCTAAAAAATCAACTAATAATTCTTCGAAATGTAAAAGCGAGAAAATAGTAATTAGAGAGAGACAACCCACATAATACCTCTAACAAATTAAGGTTTGAATCTCGGCTCGAGATGAATTTGTATTTTGGGCTCTCAAAAATTGTTTGGATTCGAGGCCTAACAATTAAAATTATGATTATGGAGTTGGAAATATTAGGGGATATTCATCAAATACAAAGTGTGTTTTATAATCATTTCGTTTTTAGGTTTCTAGTTTTTAAAATTATACTTCTTTTTTTTTTCTTTTAAGAAATATTATTCTCAAACTATCGTGGTCACCTATATAGAATTTACTATACTACGAGTTACTTTCACAACTTAATGTAATAGGATCAGGTGGTTAGCCCGTGAGATTAATTGAGGTGTGCGAGAGCAGGTTTGGATATTCATGGATAAAAAAAATTTGTTTTTGTATTATTTTATTAATAAGTTTTTAAAACATATTTGAATTATTAGCTTAATTTAAGAAATAGAAAAAAGTTTATGAAAACCATTTTTTTTTATTTTGAATAAGTTCACAAAAATTATATAATTAAACAAAGGAAGTAATGATGTTTCTAAGTTTAACATTTAAAAATAGAAAACTAAAAATAAAATGATTATCGTGTGAGATTAAGAAGTTTAAAGCATGATTTCAATGTAAATGTACATTCTCAAACCGATCATGAAATTGTGTTATTATTATTATTTTTATCATTTTTTTTTTAATGAAAGCCAAGGTACTCATGAGGCATATTTTTAAACTAATAATACAGACGGAATTTTATGAAAAAATTGAGCAAAGGAAGAGGGAGACGAACTTCAACATACCAAAAAGATAAGTGGGATAGGACCTCATAAAGGAATCCGAGCTTTTCTCTTCTTTCTTTTTTTCTACATTCAGACCAAACCGCCTCGTGGGATCCAGGTGATCTCGAGGACCACCTTGACTCTATTTTTTTCTGTAAAATTTATAAAAAGATTTTGAAAATGTCGATAGAAATATCAAATACTCCTCCATGTTTGAAAGGGGATATCAATTCCAAATTTTCTTCTGTTCAAAATTGTAAATAAAGGAGAAATAAATTGAACATGTGATACATTTAATTCACAGGGGAATAGCCTTAATGCAATGGATAGAGTCTAATTTTACCTTCCTTCAGTAAAAGAAAACTTCGTCCTTTTTTTTTAATTAAAAAAAAAACTGTTCTTTGTTATTTTTATATTTAGCATTCCAATTTGTATTTGTTTATTATTCTTTTCTGAAAAAGCACATCCAAATATTATTTTTCTTTGTCTTTCACTCATTTCTTTTTTTAATTATTTATTAGGATTAACACATCGACGTGGTGATAATCTCTGGTACGAATAAGATGGATAAAGATAAGGTCAATTTATTAAAATTAAAATACGAGAAGAGAGAGAATTTTACTAATTTTCTAATATATGTTGATTTTTTTTTTTTCATATGAAAAAATTCCTTCTGAAAAGGAATAGGTTAAATTTCTAATTTGTCTCATAATCACTTTTTACTAAAAAATTGGCAATTGTTCAAAGAAGTACTTTTTGGGAAATCTTTTATACCTACTATTCTTTATGATTTTTGGTTTTATTAGTAGTAAACTTCATAGTGTACTAGATATTAAAAAATTTAGAAAATATGTTTCAAAGTTGCCCTGTCAGCAAATCATTATTTATTGTGAGTAATAGGAGAAATTATCGGGAGTGGTTGTTACAAATCACGATATCGTTTAACAATTTGTATCTATTAGTCCAACTAAAAGGTGTAAGTTCGATCCATTTGTATCTAATATATATATTTGGTTAAATTACAATTTTAGTCCTGAAGTTTCACACTTATCTTTTACAAGTCTTTAAACTTTAAAGAGTGTCTAATATGTCTTTGAATATTCAATTTTGGGTGTAATAGGGTTTTCTGTTTTAGTACGATTTATGGAGGTAGAGTTTAGGTTGGCTTGTGTGCAACGAGTTTTTTAACATAAAAAATAAAATTTAATAGATTCTTTTAACTTTTAATTTGTTTTTTTTTATAAACATAAAATTGAAAATTTAGGATTTTATTTGACACCAAATTAATTAATTAATTAATTTTTTTTTTGTGTAGAAAGGTTAAATTTAAACAATGTCGAATAGGCCAGAAGTCTATTATACACAAAATTAGAAGTTTGGGGACTTATTAGACACTTGGTAAAGTTCGAGGGAACTATGGACACAAACTGTGAGACTAAGCTTGTATTTTAATTTATATATTTCATCAAGAAAAAGTTTCAATATGAATACTAACCTTTTTTTTAAACGAGTATGAATACTACTTACGTGCATTACCACTATGTTAGAATCATTAAAGAATGATGTAATGAGTTGAATTACAACAGATACAAAATTACTATCCACTCTGTAGTACTTACTCCCTCTATTCAACACTATAAATTTACATTCATAAATAGTTCTTTAATAATGGAAGCCACTCTTAATAAGATTACCCCGTAGAGTTAAGTTCAACTGAGCTATTTCATAAGTGCAAAGATGTATGATTTTCTTGAAAAACAATTTGCTATTGAAATTTCTATATCAGATAATGTTTTAAGTCTATGTTATTCATTTTTGTTTCTGGTGTTATATTTTATCACATTGTATAGAGTCATTAAGACGGGTTTATGTCCTTGGTATGTGAGTTTGATTATCCTGAATTAATATGGCAATTATATTTTTAGCGATACAAATTCATACTTTTCAAACTCGTAAATTAGAGGACTAATAAATGTTGGGTTGTGCCATTGAAGATGACAAGAAGTCAAGCATTTTGAAGGCAATATCCCAAACCAAATGCATAGCCCTTAGTAAATGAAAATGTCAATGAAGGTGTCTCTCTAATATCTCTATTTGTGGTTGCAAAATGGCTGCTGGACTCTTCTTCTCTTTGCTTGGATAAGTAACGTAAGTGGGTTGGTTTAGTTGGATTTTTTTTTTTTTAGATTTTTAAAAATAAAAGCAAATATTGATGTCTCGAAATGTTAAATGAGCTCACTCAAACAGACAAAAACGACTACTAAACCAATCAAAAATATTAAATTATACTCCTCAAAGTCAATAAAATCTTGATGACAAACCTATTCTTATCCTTATAATACGGTCCTCATTTACAAATTTGTTTTCATCAATTTTATAGATTTTCTCTTTGGGTTGCGTCAATGGTCCTACCATACCTAAATTTTTAGGGTTAAATTTTATCCTAGTCCTTCAATTTTTAACATTTTTCTACTTTTTTACTTCGTCATTTTTTTAATATATTTTTCAAAATTATGTTTGTTTCCTACGATTATTTAGAAACATAGATAACAAAAACTAAGGTTCCAATAACGATTTTCATTTTAAAATTATGTTTGTTTTTTCGTAATTTATTTGTTATATTTTATCAACATGAGTTTAATCATCCATAATTAATCCTTATCTCTAACTAAATTTACAATCTCCAACTCCATTTGTTGTATTGAAAAAACATAATTTGAAAAGAAAAAACAAAAAAAATATACTAGGTACGAAAGGGTGATTATTTAAACAAAGTTGAAGGATTAAAATTAAGCAATTCGAAACTGCGAGAAAACGGAATTTTTATTTATTTGTTTTTTGTTTTTGAAATTATATTTGTAATTGATGTTTTCTAATTAAAAAGAAAAAAAAAGTGATGAGTGGACATAAACTTTTGTCGCATAGTGGCCGCCGGGGGACGGTGGGTCCAGTGACGGAAGAGCCGTTCCTTAAATTTGACTAAACGTTAACTTTGGCTCCGCCGCCGCTTCTTCAAACGTTCACCCGCTGACGGGTGGCGGCCATCTCCGTCATCTTTGGACTTCCCTTCAATTTTTCC
Source organism: Momordica charantia (assembly GCF_013281855.1). NCBI lineage: Eukaryota > Viridiplantae > Streptophyta > Magnoliopsida > Cucurbitales > Cucurbitaceae > Momordica > Momordica charantia. The sequence continues at coordinate 33,265,867 of NW_028275166.1, forward strand.
ATATGCTTTATTTGCATCATATTTTATATTATTTTGACTTTCAATTGTTTTTTAATACAACGTGTATAGTTATAAATTCATATTCATGATTTTTCAGTCGAAAATAGATGTCATAATCAATTAAGATAAATTCTGATTGATTGAGTTTTTTTATCCTACTTAAAATGTGATTTGAGATTTTTTTAAAAATTATTAGAAAGTAGGTTATAATGAGATAATACGCTAACCCAACTTTAGTCAATGAGTTAAAACATTTATTTCAATTAAGCGAACTGAATCGCTACCTTACATGTTGTATTAAAAAAGAGAATGTTTTTTTATGTATGTGGAGAGAGAAATCAAACTCACGACCTCATAATTGAAAATATATGTCAATTATCAGTTATGCTTCCTTCTGGAAAAAAAGAATGTTTATAGCAAACAAATATAATATTTAATAATTTATTTTGCCTCTTTAGATCATAAATTTTTTTATTATTTTTAATTTTGGTTCATTTCAGTTCATGTCCTTCCTAAAGGTTAGGTTTTAGTTCACGACTATTTTGATGTTTTATTCAACAAATAGAAATCAAAATAATATTAAAATTAGGTGAATTAAAATGAAGAAAATTCGAAAGTATTTGTAATTTAATATTTTTAGGGGTTAAAGAGAGAAGCTTTGATAGTATCACCCACTCATATGATTATATTTGAATGATGATGATGATCGGTCATGAAATTATTTCCCATTTTTTTTGCATGCCACGTGACAGTCCAGCGTGGGGTGGGACCACAAATTTGGGCAGTTGCAGATGCATGCGGGCCCCACACAAAAAAACTGTTTTCCCTATGAATCTACGAAGAAGAACATAAATTCTCGACAGCGCACACGAAATTTCGTGAGTTTACAACTTTACCCTCCCCCGACCTCCGCCTCACACCACTAACGGGATACGGGATTCAAATAATTTAAAAAATTGACACCCACTCTTGTGGGTCCCACCCCTTATTGACCAACCAATCAAATCAGAATCCGTCTTCCTTCTTCCTGGGGCATAACTGTAATTGCACATCCTGGTTCTGGGCGGTTTCCTTACCGACTTTGAACCCGTTTTACGAGGAAATCAAATGAAATAGACGACGTCGTTTTGGGGAGATTTTTTTTTATTATTTATTATTTTTTCGTTTTTGCTTTTCTAATGGAATATTGATAAGGAGAACACATGGTTAAAGATTTGATATTTATCTTAATTCTAAAGTTTGCTATTAAAAAAAGGGAAAAAAAAATCTCAAAGTTATTTCTTCTCTTTTGGCAAAATAAAAATCTAGAGGTGTTGTTTTGTATTTATATTTTTATTTCATTTCTTACCGAGAGTTTTCTAATTTTTATTAAATATAAGAAGACATATCATTAAATTATATCATAATAATATATTGAAAATACTACACAATTCTTCTATTTATTGATGACTTTAATTATATATTTTTCACCTTTTATTTTTATTTTTCAAATTATACATGTATGTTTTGGAGAAGTTTTTGTGTACTCAAAATCACTTTTATCATTTTCAAAAGCCATTCTTATATAAACATAACACATTACTATTAAATATAAGTAATTTTGACAATATCGCTTTCAAATGACATTAATATTTGATAAGTGATCGTAAAAAATGACAAAAGTAATTTTAGTTCTGAAAAATCACTCTGCTATATTTATTTTCTTGAAATAGATAGATTAAAGTGGTGTAATCTTTCATCTTTGCTTTTGTCGACAAAGAATATAGGCACCTTTTTTCTTTTTAAACTTTTGTCATATATATATTCTTTTTTTTTTTCAATCCATCATAAACTCATACTCAATAATGCTTTAAAATTAGACATTTTTAAATACACTCTTTCATGAGTTAAAAGTTTATTGAACCATAAATATCAACCTAATGCCTAAATTTAAAATTCTAATCGATCCAAACCGAAAAAAATCCATTTGTCAAAGTATTATTATAAGTTAATTAATACCAAAAATACTTTTTTTTTTGTCTTTTGAGATAGAATAAAACGTACCGAACCTATATCATTGATATACGAAACGTACTCGACCTATATCATTGATATACGAAACAACATCTCCCTACATCGAAGCCAAAGACTGTATAAAAAAAGAAAAAAAAGGAAATGAAATTTCATATTCAACTTGATTTCCATTGTCTACAACTGAAAAAGAAAATACCCAATTTGAATGGGAGATGGTTATGTCTCACTAGTCTTCTAGCAACGTTTCAAAATATTTGATTACAATTTTGTTATGTATTGGTATTTGGTATTCTACTTAATTCCAAACTTCTCTTAAGTTTTAAAAATATATTTTCTTAATTTTTTTTTTTTTACATTCAGCTGCAATTTTAAGTGTTCAACAAGAGGACTAGGAGTATGACTCGAACCTATGACATTTTAGTCGAGAAAGTATGTCTTAACTATGTCCATAGTAAATTAAATACCATTTTAGTCCCTAGATTTTCTGCTTCTTCTTTGTACTTTTTGTTTAGTTTCTATACTTTCAAAACATTTATTTTAGTCTTGTATATTGAAGGTGATTTATCAAGTGTCACATGTCAATGTAAGTCAGAAAGTTCTAAATCACCACAATAACTTTCAACATTAAAGCATTAGTCTCTGAAGAAGAATAGCAACTCGACCACCTCTCTTGGCTAGCTAACGTATGAATTGATGGTCATATGTGTCTTTAAAAAGGCCGAGTTGCTATTCTTTGTAAAGTACGAGCCATTGATCAATGTAGCGTGCTTCGTTGCTCTTTATCGTTTTTTTACCAACATGTTGTGATTTATGTAGCAGCTATAACTGAGCTGCTTTGCCCGTCGAAAGCCGATAAATAGGAAGTTTCACCTCACTTATGAGTTCTACAAGACTACTATTTCTCTCTAACAATAGATCAGACTTAGACTAATTTGAGCGTCAAAGCCTTTTCTCTCTTTATGCATGTTTTAAATGTTCGTCGACCACTCGAGCTATCCACAGTTGATCATTTTTCTAATCAATCACCGTACTTCCAAAATTTGTGTGTTTTAGTACTTGTACTTTGTGAGAACAAATTTACATTTTGATACTTTGAAAAGATGACAAATGTGGCTTCTATTTGTAAATCTCAATATTAATCAAAATTTTTTAATATAAATTTATGATTATATTTCAAAAAATTTAAAGTAAACTGCGAAATTTATAATGGAAAGAAATTAGATAAAAATGAACTCATAAAAAATCACAAAAATTAAAAAATACAGAGATAAAAAGAATGTTATCGAAAGCATAAGGACTACAATTTAAAAATGAATTATATATTATAAAAAAAAAAACTGAAAACGAATTAAGTACGAGTTATTATGATAATTTTATTATTCTTTAATGAAAGTAAAATCGTTATTAATACAATGCTAATAATTCAATTATTTGGAGCAGAAAAAACAGAGAAATAACGTCATCCGAGAATTGGGTGAAGGCATAAAGGTAATTTCGTTCCGAAAGTCCATTATATAAGTTTTAAGGCCATTTAATTCCGAAGAGAACAGAAGAAAAAGGAAAACAAAAACCAGAAGAAAGAGAGAGAGAAAAATCTGCAAATCGCCGATTGGAAATTGTAGGGTTTCAGAAACTCTGCAGGGAATGCGGAGAGATGAGAGTGGTATCGTTGATTCAGTCTGAGTTGATCGGAAGATCCAAAACCTTCATCGTCGGCGGCAGAAATTGCCACCGGAAACACGTCGAAGACGGGTGAAGTCATCGACCTCCTCTCGCCTTCTTCTCCCCCTTTTCCTCTTTAATCTTCACTTGCTCTCTCTCTACCAAAAATCAAACACATCTCGATTCAATCGAGTTCGGATTCGGCGGCAAACATGGCGGATAAAGGCAGAGACAGCGGCAACTCCAGTTTGCTCGACGGCAAGTACGAATTAGGCCGGCTTCTAGGGCACGGAACTTTCGCTAAGGTCTACCATGCTCGGAATCTGCGGACGGGAAAGAGCGTGGCGATGAAGGTGGTCGGGAAGGAGAAGATTATCAAAGTCGGCATGACGGAGCAGATCAAGAGAGAAATCTCTGTTATGAAAATGGTGAAGCATCCGAATATTGTGGAGCTCCACGAGGTGATGGCGAGTAAATCGAAGATCTACTTCGCCATGGAGCTTGTCAGAGGCGGTGAGCTGTTCTCCAAAATTGCTAAAGGTCGATTGCGAGAGGATGTGGCTAGGGTTTACTTTCAGCAATTGATCTCTGCAATCGATTTCTGCCATAGCCGCGGAGTTTACCACCGGGACCTGAAACCAGAGAATCTCCTCCTCGACGAAGACGGTAACCTTAAGGTTACCGATTTCGGCCTCACGGCGTTCGCAGAGCACTTGAAGCAAGACGGATTGCTGCACACGACGTGCGGAACTCCGGCGTACGTCGCGCCGGAGGTCATCGGAAAACAGGGCTATGACGGCGCGAAGGCCGATCTGTGGTCTTGTGGAGTCATCCTCTATGTTCTACTCGCCGGATACCTTCCGTTTCAGGACGACAACATGGTGGCGATGTACCGGAAAATTTACAGAGGCGACTTCAAGTGCCCGCCGTGGTTCTCCCCCGAGGCCCGCCGGCTGATCACGAAGCTCCTCGACCCGAACCCGGTGACGCGAATCGGAATCGCGAAGATTATGGCGTCGTCGTGGTTCAAGAAATCGGTACCGAAGACTGTGATTACGAAGGAGGAGCAAGAACAAAATCAAATGGAGGAGAACTTCACGAAATCGAAGCAACCGGCGGAGACATTAAACGCGTTCCACATAATTTCTCTATCGGAAGGGTTCGATCTGTCGCCGCTGTTCGAGGAGAAGAAGAGGGAGGAGAAAGAGGAGTTGAGATTCGCGACGTCGTCTCCGGCGAGCAGCGTGATATCGAAACTGGAGGAGGTGGCGAAGGCGGTGAAATTCGACGTGAAGAAGAGCGAGTGCAGGGTCCGGTTGCAGGGGCAAGAGAAGGGGCGGAAGGGGAAATTGGCAATTGCGGCGGATATATTCGCCGTAACGCCGTCGTTTCTGATGGTGGAGGTGAAGAAGGACAACGGCGACACGTTGGAGTATAAGCAGTTCTGCAGCAAGGAGCTCCGGCCGGCGCTGAAGGACATCGTGTGGACTTCTCCGACGGGGAACTCAACGGCAGGTTGAGGAAGATGAATGATTAATCGGATTCCGCCATTAGAGATGGAATAGGGAGATTGTGATTTCAAGTTAGAAGAGAGGTTTGGGTTTTGAATGTTTTTTTCTTAATCAGATGATTATGGGTATGATCGTCCTCTGAAATCGATCTCTTTGTAGTTTGTTAATTTTTAGGTTTGTTGATTATGATGAATCGATGGTCCATTTCCGATTTGTGCAATTTGATGTTGGGAATTGTGCTATGATTTCTTCTGGACATTAACTTGGCCACAGCCACGCACCAAATAGAGAGGGAGAGAAAAAAAAAAAAAAAAAGGAAAAGAGAAAAAAGGTCATTTCTATTTATCTATAGTTGCCGTGTTGGGTGGGGATTAAGTCTTAACAAACAACCCTTTACATAGCTTTGATTTATCTTTTTTATTTTTTGTTAATTTTATTTTCTTTACAGCTCGACATAAAGGTGCAAAAATGTGTGTTAAATTTTGTAAATAGATAACAAATGGTTAACTTTTAAAAAAAAGCAGGGATTAAAAGAATTAAAATTGGAAGTTTTTCCTTGTATGTGTCAAGTGCTCAACTTAGGGTAATAATGAGTTTTTATGGGTGGGAGAAACCGATGAAGGAGAATAAATGTTATTAATAATAATTCCTTCAAAATATTAAAAATATGAGAAATAAATGGATATATTATATAAATTAATTGAAGTATAGTTTATATATAAATGTAATATATAAATATAATTAATTGTATAGAGTTATTTATTTAGTGAATGAGTACATTAATTCATTTAAATTAGAAAATTAAAAATATGTAAAAAAAGAAAGTATAGGAAGAAAAGAAAAGAATAAGAATGTAAAAAAAAATTATATTACAATATAATAGATCATGTTATTCCTTTTTTTTTGTGAATTTTCTTAGTTTAATAATGAAATTAAATTTAGAAACTAATATAGTTTCTTTTATAAATTTTATAAATAGGTAAAACTTTAGAAGCTGAAATAATATTTTAATCGTTAAGGCCCCGTTTACCTACTCTCAATCGTAGTGGAAATCAATAATAATGAAAATCAATTGTAATTATTATAAAATTAAAATAACTAAAAGGTATTATTCTTTTTGTCACCATCTTTAAAATTTTTTTTTGACAAATTTTATTTTTTAAATTTAATTTCACGGCTGGTTTGTTATATGCAACGCTAGTAAAAATGATTTATTTTAAACTTATCGTACAAATTCTAAAATGATTATACTTTTAAAAATTTAAGGAGTAAAATAAAATGATTATATTTTTTTAAAATTTAAGGATTAAAATAAAATAAGCTATATGAAAGTTTGTTCAAAACTTCTAAAATTTCTTTACTTGTTAGATGAAATTAAAAAAAAAAAAAAAGGAGGAGGAGGAATAAAAAAAGATGAACTATACAGCAATAGCCAAAATAATGTACATTTTGCCTGGCCTAAAACAAAGACAGATCATTTGAATTTATTAGTGGTCCAAAACTCTCTCAAACAAGCAAATGATTCTTCAAGAAATTGCTATGACAAAAAAATAATGTAACATGTGTGATAGGTAGTAAATAGTTCCAAAAAAAAAAAAAGAATTTTTTGAATACGATATGGAAAGGTGGGGATTCAAACTCAGGATTTTTTACTTCAAGATATGTGCTTTGATTAGTTGAGCTATGCTCATGATGACAAAAAAAAAGAAGAATTCGTAATAGATAAATTAATTCTAAACGTTGAAAACGTGAAATCATAGTTTTTTTTTCTAAACTATGAGTGACACAAATAAATAGATAATTTTGAAACTAGTTGGCACGGCCATATAACTGCGTCCATCTTAAAATATATAAGGGAAAAAATACAAAGTCGTAAACATCTATCTCAAAACAAAATTAATTGAGTAGATGATATTTTTTGCCTTAATTATTAGACATTCTACCTTATTCTCTAAATTTTGCATAAAAATCCATTAATTTTATTCTTGTTACCAATTTTTATTAGCCACACAAATTAAACAGAAATAATATTTGATTTCAAAATCCAACTCGACCCATTATATATGCTTCAAAAATATTGATCTACTCGTTAGGTCAATAATAAATAAAAAATTACATGCCTTCTGTAGCGTTTCATTAAACAACCGACGATGAAAAACTAACGGTAACAATTGAAATGATCTTTTAAAAGTTGAAAGATCAGAATGAAATTAATTATTTTTTTAAGTTCACAATATATATTAATGAAAAAAAGGAATCCAATGTTGATAATTAAATAGAGGAGAGGATATGGGCATATGGTTGTTTAAATTTGGCCATAAGATTGCTATCTCTTACTGCACATTGTACCTATTATTGTCCTCTTTGGGACGATCATCAAACACCTTGTGTTTTTCTCAAAAAAAAAAAAAAAAAAATCATTTTTTTAACAAGTTTTGAAGTAGTTGTCCCAAATTAATGCAAAAAATTTACCCATCTTTCTATTTTGTTCTCAAAATTTTACATATCCTAAACGGCGATAGAAGACTTAAGAATATAAGAGAAAAATGAATAACCAATAATGTCTGAAGCTTAAATTAAAATTACATCTACCCTTTTGATAAGGTTAAAGTTCAAATTTTTTTACTCTCGTACGTTCTAAAAAGAGTATCATTTAATCCAAACGAACATAACTTAGCAGTAATTGATATATATTTCCAATCAAAATGTTAAGTTCGATCCCGTACCTTTACATGTTGTACTAAAAAAAGAGCACCATTTAATGTTACTTAAATTAACGGATATTTAGTCCTTGAACTTTCATATATATTTTATTTCGTGACTGAAGAATAAAATATGAGAAAATATCTTATAATATATAGAAATTTTCATGTATTTTGTTTATGTTTCAATGAGATAGAAATGGGTTTAATATTTTTGTGTTTTAATAAAATTTCTTTAATATTTAATTTCTAATGTAATACATTAAGAAAAAAAAGTGAATTTTGCAGTCAATCTGATTTGGAAGAGAGTAGTAGTACTAAATTATAAGAAATTTATTATCGACAAAAAAAAAATGAGAGGGTTGAATTTCTACTCTATGTATCATTGTTGAGCTTAAAAAAAATCATAACACAAGAAATATAAAATAAATTAATTCATTGTCATGTGTCACCTCAAAACTAAAAGTAATAATAATTAATGAACTTTCGTACAATACAGTAACAAAAAGCTAATAAGAGGGACCGAAATTGAGATTTTTCAAAACCTCAAAAAGAAAAAGTATAAAATTAAAAGACTCAAATATATAATTAAAGCATCTCTAAACTTTATTATAAAAATGGTCATGATCATCAACCCTAGACAAATTAAATTTGATTTGATGTACAAAAGAACGATTGTTATTCCATTCCTATTAAATAATGTTCTCTCTAAAATTAAATTTCAATAATTCAAATCATGTTATATATCTTGTCAATCATTTTTATGTATTCAATTATTTCACCAACTTTTTTTCTTATATATATTCTTTTCTTTGCTTTCTTTTACATCCAAAAAAAAAAATATATATATATATTGAACTTTGAAACAACATGTGGGATTGATTCAATGAGATTGATAAATAGGTAGAACATGAATAAAAGTTGAAGATGTTCCAACAAGATTATTATCGACTAACTATATATATATATATATATATTTTATTAAGTAAAACTATATTGGTAAGTTTCTCAAAATAAGCCATTTTACATTTAGTATGCTTTCAAAAAAGAGTATATAAAATTATTTATTTTAAATCATGGATTTGTGAATAATGATTTTAATGTGACCGGATTTGAAAACATTATCATTATGTACTGATATAGGTATATATATTTTTTATTATTGATGAAATTATTAAAAAAAAATCTCTTATTTTTAGTACACATGTGGGATGAGATCGAATTTACAACTTTTTGATTGGAGATATATGCCTCGTTTTAATTTTCAAGAACAAGCATGGTTAATATCCAAATTAATTGAGTTCGTACATTAATATAGATATTTTTTTGATTAACTTTTTTTGGTATTCATTGATAATAATGGTAGTTTATTCATACCTCTATAATTTTATTCTTTAATTTAAAAAACATTATATTTTCGAAGGTTAGGTTATATATTTATCTTTCTTTTTTTCCTTCAAAGGTAACATTAGAAGACAAAAGAGAATTGCATATCAACTCAATTATTCAAGCCGGAAAACGTTGTCAACCTAAATTATTTTTATCCACGTATTATTTAAATGAGTTAAATTTTATTTCTGACAGGAACATGGTTCAATTGATTAAAACACTTTAGGAGAATTCAATAATTAATCACAACTATATTTAAATTAAAATTAATTATAAAAAAGGGCCTATAATCCTATCCAACTCAACGCAGATTTTGATTCATTGTTTATGCAACTTATTTTACTAATAATTATTGGGTTAATAATCATAATAAATTACAAATAAAACTTTACATTTTCCAAATTATTCCAAATTTATATACTAAAAATCCCAATATGAGATGTTCAAAAGAGACAAAAATGAAGTGCTGCATAATTATTCATGCTCTTGTATTCTTATGGGGGAGGTGTTTTAATGATCCTAAGTTGCAAAAAGTTTACACTTAATTAGCATTAACAATTCAATAAATAAACCATAAATTTGCAATTAATTGGAAAAAAAAATAATAAATAATACCTTTCACAATGATTGAATTAGCTTTAACCCATTACCAAGAGACACTTTGTGTACCATGTTCAACTTTAAATTATTATTTTTGGAATTTTTCTTGAAAAAAAAAGAAAAAAGAAAAGGACACGTGGAAACTACACCCAAAGTTTACAAAAATCAATCATTAAAATAAAGAAAGAAAATCAATTCGATATAATTGTTATGTGGGCCATTGTTTAATTACGTTTTTTTTAGACTTAAACTCTATACTCAATGGCGAGAGAGTTGAAGATTGAAGGTAAGGCAAGAAAACAAAAAATAATGTAGTTTTAAAAATAAATTACAAAAATAAAATTAGTTTAAAAATAACTACAAAATAAATGTAATTTAAATAAATAAAATCAAATATAGGTTAGGTTTTCAAAACTATTGACAAAAATAGGTTAGGTCAAAATAAAAGTCAAAACTCGTGTACAATGTCTGCGATTTCTGTGCAAACGTGTATATTTGACGTGGCAAGTGACTAGGCGGAAGTTGCATACATTGTACGCCACTTTCACCTTTTTATTTTTTTATTTTTGGAAGTCGCGTACCCTTATTTATTTATTTATATTTTAATTTATATATTGTTATTTTATTAATATTACGAAATTTAATTAAGATGTGATTAAATTTTTTATTTTTTTTGTTATTATATTTTAAATTTTGATTAAAATGTTAAAGTCTGAAAGTTTAAAATTAGATCAAAACCAATTCGATTATTAAAATGTCATTTAGCTTCTTGTGCTTCGTCTATAATAACATTTGAATTTAATATAAATTAAATCGATAAAAAAATATTAAATTAATAAAAACATAAAAGTCAAGGTATAAACTACATGAATTTGGGGCATCGATAATTAGGGTTTTGTTTGTTTTATAATTATTTTGTTTTAAATTATTGGTCCATTATATCATAATCTATTTTTCGAATATGGAGAAAATTCATATTATACAATTTAGTCCTCTTAAATTGTGATTTTTTAAAATAAAATTTAAAATAAATAAATAAATAAAAAGAACAAAAGGATATTGATGGGAAGTGGGGCTGCCACTTCTAAATTAAAAAAAATATTAAAAAAAAAAGAAGAAGAACAAAGGAAGTGCCTGACCTCAAAATTCAATATAATAAAAAGATAATAAAAGAGGGAAAACAAACAAAGGAAACTTCCAAATAAAAAAAAAAATTCCAAACGGAGTGGCTGCACTTCCAAATTCTCGAAAAAAACAAAAGGAAATCGCAGCCAACTTCGAAACTCAAAATAAAAAAAAACAAAAAAAAAAAGAACAAAAGACCGGTCAGTAAAGTCGTGGTTCTAGTGGAACCACGTTAGGGAGAAGTCGCAGCCAATGGCTGCGACTTTAGTGAAATCGCGGTCAATGACCGCGATTTCGCCATTAATCGCGGCCAACAGCTGCGATTTTAGTCAAATCGCAGGCCACCCCTGCGATTTATGTACCCTATTTATGTAATTACTTTGAAACCTACCATAGTTTTGTCATTTGTTTTTAAAAAATAATTATTTAAGGAAAAAATCCCCAAATCCATCCTGCATTTACCTATCTAACATACATTTTTGAGTTGGTCGCAAGTTCGTCACGAAATTGAATAGGGTTGGGGGTTGGGAGATTTGTTTGTTTAATGTTTTTATTTCTATCAATTTTTTGATATGTCAATTCTCAAAATGGATAGCTGTGGAAAGTTAGATTGAGAAGTAAGAGCTAGCATAGCAAAAGCACATGGATGAAGTTTGATTGAATTTGCCACTTGTGTGGCTCTTTTTCCACACATATTGATGCCAATCCATCTCCATTGCTATATATCTAGCAAAATCTTAGCCTCATAATCTTTAGGCCAACATTCTCCTATTTAATAAGGAATAACAAAGTGTAACAACATTCCAGAAGATACATGTTGGGTCGATTGATTGACTAGGATCTCTCAATAGGGTCAAGCCTAATTAACAATCGGTAGAACCAAAAAGGAAAAAAAAAAAAAAGTCGAGCAAAGTTGTTGGTATTAATATATATAGTGTGGCCAATTTATAACACCAACTACAAAAGAAGAAAATTAGGTAAAGAAAATATAATCCATGACTATGAATGGAAGCTAAAATTTAGTTAGGAAAGAATTATGTGTGTTATCTTATATTCCAAGAGTTTTAGCACATAATCGCAAGTTTCATCTGGTGCTCGTTGAAAGATGGTTGTTCTCTTTTAGAAAGTGATCATTACTCTAACCGTACTTCACGGTGGATAAAATTTTAATTATATTCATCCAAATTAAATAGACAAGTATAATATTTTTAGAACTTATATATGCATGGTGCATAATTTGTAAAATGTAACAAAGAAAGGGTCAAATTTCCATTTCCCCAACGAGGCCCGAAAGCCCACATTCTTTAAAAGTTGCTTTCCAGAATCTCCAAAAATAATGGTAAAAAACAAATTACAATAAATAAAATAACTCAATATTATTATTTGGCTCCATAGTTTAATAGTACGGTATCTACTGCCATTCGATTTCTATCTTCACTATTGTTGAACTAATAATAATAATAAATATTATATTCACATAAGTGAAAAATTATTTTACATCTAGCCTAATAATTGGGGTTTAACTTGTTTCTAAGCTGGTCACAATAGTGAAAAGTTGTTTTTCTTAGTAATATTTTATTTAAAATTTGAGACTTAATTCATTTATATTGAAACACCGACCTTCAACAAACATGAATTAGGCTAATATGGACGTAGTTCAACAATTAAGACATTTTGCACTTTCCATAGAGGTCGAAGATTCAATTCCCTCTTTCTATTGTATTAAAAAAAATTTGTACTACAATAAAATTAAAAGTTAAAGTTGGGTTGATTTCTTCTATACCAATCACGTTTACACACCAATACCAAAGAATCACTACTCGAAATATATGAGTAAACACAAACTCGTGTAAAATTGCAAGTATATACAATGCATAATTAATAATCAAGTGAATCGATTTTCAACAATCAAGTTTATCGGTTTAAATACTTTTGGTTCCACCTCTGCAAAATATATGAACCAAAATTGGACATATTTAAAGTTGACCAAAATTGGACATTTATTGTATTTTGAAAAAGTTTCTTTATGGTTGAGTTGTTACTATCAGAATATCTCTTAAATTGATAAAGAATCTCCAAAACATTATTGAAAGCAATAAAAGATACAGATAGCAGACAGTAAAAGTGCACAGTAATCCATGAATAGTAAAAGAGTTTCTATAATTCTGTAAAATCTCTGAAAGTTTTTTAACCAAAAAATGTAGTGAGTATTAAATGTAGTTCAACATGTCGACATTTTCATATGTAATTCAACGTCTACACATGAAATCAAGAAAAAAAACCTACAAATAAATATCACCGATATAAACACAATATTAATAATAATAGATGTTAACTTATTTAAAAAGAGTAAAATATTATTCTCGAAATATTCATCGACATCCACATTTACATAAAATTGAATGGGATAGTCCTGGGATAGTCCGACATTTAAAATGCTGCTTATATACATTTAAATGGTTGTCTAAGCTCCTTGTGTGAAGAGGGATGAAAAAGTGTTATTGAAAATAAATATTCAACTTAATTAATACATCTCAACATCTAACACAAACTAAATTCATTATTGGAACATATTTTCAACATGAAAAGTAGCAAGATCATAAACAAGAGATCATGTATAACACAAAAGTAACTAAATCGCTTCTTGCCTTAATGATAATAAATTAATATTTTTCTCAACGTTAAAGCTTCATTTGATAATCATTTTATTTTTTATTTATGTTTTTGAAAATTAAGCTTAGAACACTACTTATCATATGCTTCTTTGTTTGTTATAACGTAGCTTTTAAAAATTTGTTTTTGTTTTTGAAATTTGGTTGAGATCCATTCTTGATGTGTTTGTAAGAAAGATGGAAGACATACTATACAAGAAATTGTGAGGATTAACATATTTTATAAAAACAGAAAACCAAAATCAAAATCGTTATCTAACCAAAAGCTTAAATTAAATAAGTTAACAACTAACCTACTAATAAATTAGACCCACCAACAAAATGCTTAAAATTAAGTTGCAAAAATTACCCAAAATCCAACCATTAAAATATCCCAACCTAGCTAGCCATAAAATCAAATTGGTAAAAAAGATCCCCAAAACTTAGCAATAAAATGCAGAAACTCATCGACAATCATCCTAAACAATCAAAAGAACCAATACTTTTTTTTTTTTTTTTCTAAATCCTCATTTAGCCACAAAACACTAATAATTAACTAGTTAACCTCAAAAGATCGATTGAAATACTAATTATACCACTTATTCAAGTTTATAATTCAATTAGATGAACTAACCCAATGAGTGAGATCTCTAATCATATTCCTAATTAGGGTTTACAAATTTATACAAACCTAAGACTTTGCTTATGAGAACTTTAGGAGTTATTTCACATAAACAATAAAATACTATTCTTGAAAGATATGAGAGAGGGACTTTTATTCAACACATACCTAAGAAATTTGATTAGACAAAAGGCAGATAGAGAGCAACCTCAAAAATATTTAAATAAATCCACAGCACAAATTACAAAGTATAGACAATTTAGTTAATCAAGACAATCAAAACCAGTACTTTATCAAACTTTTCAAAACAAGTTTTTTTTTTTTCTTTTTTCCATTATTAACTATATATATAATTAATGATATGGTAATCATATATATATTATTAAGTAATGCAATATAATCATACACCCCACAGATCATCATTAAACCAACTACAAAGTTTTGCTATTAAAATTATCATACATATGATTGGTGTCTCCAAAATAGATCAAATGGCTTTGAATCTTGTTAATTAGAAGAGAGAGAGATAGAGAGAGGGAGGCAAAAAAAAAAAAAAAAATTCTCCAAAAGCCTTATCCAAAATAAGCAAAAAGTGCATACCTTCCTTGAGTGAAGACCTTCCTTGAGTGAAGAAACAAAGAAAAAAAGAATCTCTTCCTTATTTAGCAACCACCATATGTTTCCCTTCTAATACCAATCCAACAGTGCTAAATCCCTTGCAAGAAACACTACCATGGGGTGGCGCAGTGAATTTGTGGCTCAATGGGAAATACCTCTCTCCAACTATGCACCCCGCGCTTCTCCCTCCCTTTCGGGGATGAATACCGCAACATCAATTATAATATTGGATGGTCGTCAACACCCTCCAATTATACGAAGTCTTAAAATCTCTTGCAAGAAACAAAAAATTGAACAAATTTTCAGAACAATAACACTAAATTAAGCAATGAGACAAGAACGACGATAGTCAGAAACAAATCAAAGCGGAAACACAAGTCCTACGTAACCAAACACTTTCGAGCTGATAAGCCGGTCAAACACATCTTCAAAAACCATACATCTAATGATTACGAGAAACTAGAACCGCAGACAGAGGCGAAAAGGGGACAATAAAAGAAAAGGGAAGAAAGGGAAAAGCATGTATAGAAAGAGTAAAGATATTATTTGTATAGAGGCTCAGATTGTAGTGTTAATGTGTGTGATTCCATTTGTCATCTGCAAAAAAGGCAGAGTCAGAATTTGAACATTAATGGTGAGAGAGGAAGAAGAAGGAAGAAGAGGAAGTGACAGAAAGAGAAGTGAGCACACACCCGCAAAGGTATGGACTTCATACAATTGCCTGCAGCGTGTGCTCACTCTCTTCTGTCACCTCTCTCTCGTTCTCTGTGTCTGTGTTGTTCCTTTTTTCTGAGGGTTTTCATAACAATTCCTTATCCTTTTATTTGCCACACATTTTTACTCATATCAGATCTGCAGCCCTTTCCTCAAACTACACACAATTTTGGGTATACATCCAAACACCTATTGCTGCCCCTTTCCTATGGAAAAATTACCCTTCTCGGGTGTCGTTTGGGATGCTGATTCGACATCTCGAGCCTCAAAAGGTTAAACCTAGGGATTTAAGTGGAGGGTTTGGAAAGTCTGTGTCTGGAGTGCAGGTTTACTAGAAAGTTTGGAGAATTTTAAGAATAAACGGGTTTTGGGTATTGAAAGAGAGGAAAAAAAGAACCCCTATTTCTACCCCTTTCTTATGGAAGCCCTTTCTCGGCGCCGTTTGAGGAATTTAAGAAGTCTGTGTTTGAAGTATAGGCAAGCTTGAATTTAGAAAATTTGGAGTAAAGAAATGGATTTTGGGGGGCAAATTAGAGAACTTTGTTGAGATCTATCACCCAAAGCCAAACCCTACCCATATAAACAAGATAAGAAATTAGGGTTTATTTTTTTCTCTGGTCACATCCTGCACAAAAAAAGAGGGAAAAAAACCCTTATCTTTCTCCTCTCAAACATAGATTCTTTCCCTCTTTCTGACCTCTCTCTGTCTCTGATCTTCATTTCTTGAATAAACAAAATCCTAAAAACCCAAAATTTCCCTCTCCTCACTTTTTTCTCTAAAAATCTTGATTTTTTCTTAGTTCCTTTTCCCTGAGAAACCCAGAAGGAAAGTTGCAGACATGCTTCAGTCTACAACCACCACACATATACTCATTCATTTCTGAGAATATATAAAAACAAATGAAGGGAGAGAGAGAGAGATGAATGGTACATATGGGAGAGCAAGTTGATGAATCAAACTTAGATCTGTCCAGTCATAATAGATGTAATTGACTAGCTTGTAGGAATAAACTTAATTAATAATTCCCTTTCTTTTTTTGTGGAAAAAATACTTTTTTTTTCTTTTTTTTCCTGTACTTTTATTGGGTTTGGATCAAATTGGAATAAATCCAAAAAAACAATAAAAGATCCCTGTTTATCTAAACAAGTAAATTTCTATGGAGAGAGAAAGGGGGAGAGTTGACAGCTGATATTGCCAAGAAAAGACATCAAGGATGTAGAAATGGGGAAGGTGGGAGGATAGAGATTGTGGAAAAAAATTTAGTACCAGAGAGTACCATATTCTCCTTAATTTATACCAATTCAATTTATTTATAAATATCTAATGAAAATTGTAAAACGCGAAAAAAGTGAAAATCAATAATAAGTGGAAACATTATAAGGATTCGTACACATGACTTCTTGTTTTGATGTCATATCGATATTTATGGGTTCGAATTGACAATCTAATTTGTTGGACTTTGATACCATATTAAATATGATAAAACTACTGATACATTAGAGTAAACTTAATTCATTTACGAATATTTAATGGTCATACGAGAAAAACTTGAATGGGTTTAGGGATGGATTTGAGTGGTAGAAATTGAAGGCCGTGAGATGAATGGGTGGTGGTATATTAGGGAGTAGGGACAGTTTGTGAAGTCTTGTGTGTTGATATTTAATTGGATTTGGATTCCACACACCACAAGATGACCGTTAAACAACACCACCCATTTAGAGATGAGAAATTTTTTTTTTTTTTTTTGGTTTTCTCTTCGTTCTGACTGCTTTTACATTGAGATCCGTTTACTTACAAGCCATCGAAATAGAAAGAAATAGGAATGAAAACAAATCGAAATGGAGATGCTATTTTTTTTAGTACAATGGGGGATCGAACTCGTACAATCTCTTGATTCGGGATATATGTCAATTACTTTTGTGCTATATTCGTTTTGGCGAAACGGTGATGTTATTTATTTGATGTTGTTGGAATCAAAATAGAAATTAGATATATGACAATTACTACTATACTAATTTCTCATTTCTAATTGATTATAAATATAGCATTGTGTATTAAATCATTTTTAATTAAAATAATAATAAATTTTAATTTGTTTTATTTGTAGCAAATATTTTTTATTATGACAATCTATTTAATATTAATAAATAATAAATAATAAAAATAGAATAATATCAACTGAAACTAAATTATAATAAAATAATAAATAATTACAAAGGCGTGGGGCCACGGAATAAGGAATGGAATTGATGAAGCTGGAGGTGAATGAGATTACAACTTCTTTAGGAGTGATTACAAATTCATGCAATTTAATAAACATCATCAAAGTGAATGAAAATTTGATTCTCACACATTGATTCACATTGCGTTTTAGCGGATGAATAACTTATAGGTTAGATTTGTATAAATTTGATTATATACGGTAGATAGGTTTTGAAAGATTATTTGTTAATCTCAAAAACTATAAACTTTACTACTAATTGTGAAAATACATTTGATACAAATTTAGATTTCTACCATCTTATACTAACCACCCTAATCTTAGTAAATATAGACTTATTACAAGCGTGAATAAGCCAAATAATCTCTTACATTTTGCTTTGTTTCGAGTTCTTAATATAATTCTCCAATTTGAAAACTTTTGACTTTATAATAAAGTAAGTTATAGAAGTTAATGTAATTTTATGGTCGAGACATGTGAGATCAATAAATGGGTAGTTTAGAATATATAATTGTACATACCAAATGTAGGCTCTCTAATGTTAGGGTAAAAGCTAACAAAATCTTAATTTTAATGTTGACCAAACTTTGCATATGAAATTGTGAACTAAATTATTTATTAGTAATTTTTACAATGAAATTAAAGTCTTCCCACAAATATTATGATCATAATGAATGTCTTCTAGTACAATTCAATTATTATCCTTTCCAATAGATTGAATTTGAAATTAGTTAGGAAAAGGCTCACCTACATCATTTAATAAAAAGTTGAGAGTGACAACACATTTAAAATTTTACATAATAATTCATCAATTTACTCGGTCATAAATTCTTTTTTTTTTATATGTGTGAGTGTCTAGGCCACTTAACGTACATCTCGACTAATCTTACGGAGCAACCGTCTGACCCTACAATATTTGGTGATGGAAAACACATTGAAATTACTAATTCATAAATGTGATAAATTTGTAAAGGAGAAAAAAAGAACTATATATATAAATATAAGTTACTTGAAAGTATCAACCAACCGTACACCAATTTACTATTCTATTACTTTATTGCTTGCCATTTTTTCAAACAGGTTAGTCAAAGGAAGTGTCATATAATCACTTCTAGAAATAAACTTTTTACTCATACAAAAAATCATTGACAAAATCATAAAGAACTAAGAAAAAGAAAAAAAAAATGAAAGAAGAAGTTTTTAACATCAACTTTCATTAAAAGCTTTAGAATAAATATTTATGGAAATATCTTTTGCCGATGCATTTTACGAGGCTAAATTTTTATATCATATAAGCAAAATGAACTATTCCCAACACATTTTGATAAAGAGAAATAAACGGTTATATATGAACAAAATTTAATGGAAAATTTGAACCATCCAAATGGATTTTTTAGTGGTGTGAGTGATAAAAATCTTATGCATCATATATAAAGCATTATTATTTACTAGAGATTGAAATGGGTTTTCAATTGAGTACCAAAAAGACCATAAAAATGAGAACAGAAGGCCATAGTTGCATCAACTATTCGTAATATATATATATATATATATATATTAATCAAAGGTCATTCATTTTCAAATTTGATGAGTGATTGGGACCAATAATTTAGTCACCTTTTCCTCCGTTCAATTTCTAAATGAATTTGTTATGGCTATTCAATCTTGAGAGTATAGTCTCGAGAGAATCAACGGGACGCCTCTGAGTACTTGTTTGTATCGAAACGAAAAACAAACATTTGAGCTAATACATTTAATTTTTCCAAAATATTGATCCTATTTCATTAGCACTATATATATAAAGCTACCACAACACTCCACTAATGCTAATGTGATTTAATATTTTTCCAGTAATTATGTGTCTGAAACTTTAAAAGATTAATTTTGAAATAATGTCTGATGTGTCACTCTACATTGACTTTTTTTTTTTTTTTGAGCAAGAGTATTCCACATTTCCATAAAAGAAAAAGTGAGATTTTGAAATCTTAAAGCACTGCACTTAGGGCTATGAACAGACCACACACACCAAAATAATAATAAATAAAGAAAAAAAAACTTTTTTATTTTTATCAATACCCCTAATTTCCTTATTGACTTGTCAGCTGTACCACTATGGATTGTGTGTGGGATATATACTAATTTATGGTGTCTTCAAGATTTATTTTTTCTTTTCCCTTCAATATGTTAATTAAAAAGTGAATTTGTATATTATCCTCCCTTAATTTTGTACTTTATTGTTAATTCTCCATTAATTAGTTAGCAATAATCTAAATTCGTTTAGAAATTTGACACCAATGTATTATATGTGTCTTAAAACATCATTTAATCTATGTAGAGAAAAATGTTGGCTCAAATTCTGTTTTTTCCCTGAATTTTTAACTTTGTTCAATTTTTTTTCTTTTGTCTTTGAACCATCAAAATGACTATTTTTTTAATTCAATTTTCTATTTTAGATTAAATGCTTGTGATTGTAATTTGAGATCTCAAGAAACTTGAGAGTTGAGGATGGAATTACTTTTTTAATATTTACCATATTTATAAGATATAGTGTTAAGGATCAATATAGCTTTAATTTCATATAGGTTTCTAAGTTGCTATAGAGATGTAGAAAATTTATCATTTCATTAATTTTTTGGTTTTGTGTTCTTTAAAAAAAAATTTATGTTTTGTGTTAGATTTAAATATAGGTAGGAAATCACAACAAGATGAGGCCCTATATTCAAATTCTTACAATATTGTTTCTTCTCCATATCAGCGTTGGTCAATATTGAGAAGGTAAATGTTCTAACTTACAGTGAAGAAGGTAAATGTTGAGATTAATATTAGATGATTAAATTTATCATAATCTATCAACTTTAAAGCTCCAAAATGACGGAAAATCCTTATTCACTTTGAAATCCTTTGACATATTTTTCAACCAAGAGCGTTTTCTACTATACTATTGACTTTGAATGATTTGAAAATCCTAATAAGATGTACGAGCATGCAAGTTGGTACGAAACACATATACCAAATAGAGAAATTTCATGCTCAAATTTAATAATGGATTCAAACTCCCTCCACTTAATTTCAACTCTCTTTCTCATGATTGTACCTCCATCTCCCTCATTAGATACTGAGGATATATTCTAAAGTTTCATCAACTTGTGATATTTTTTCAGAATATTTCAAATCAATAATTTCTTTCTAAATTTTTGAAAGTATTGACGAAATATTAAGATAAAAATGAGATCGAGACACTATTTGATAGGATAAATATTGAATTTATGAGCTTATAAAAACTTACGTATATGGTATTATGGTATGGTAAGATATGTATTTGACATCGATGTTCCTATTCATGGACATTTTCATGATCCATTTGAAAGTCAATAATACATTTTTCTTGACATCGATATTTATCAAAAATAACCTTTTTCTTTTAGAAAAAAAATGAATTTCTTGTTAAGAAAAGAAATAGAAAATAGTAAGTTCCACTCCCACCAAGTAGATTCAAGATGAATTGAGACCTTGTAGAGTTGGGTGATGTGGTTGGTTGAGTTTTAATATTTTCTCCCATCTCCCAAATTGGCCTACATTATAATCTACTTTTTCTCCCTCTTTAGGTTTTTTTTTTTTGTCTATTATTATTATTTATTAACATTATCTCTAACACGAGCAGAAAGATTTGAACCTCAGAAGCCAAGTTGAATGAACTATTACTAAATAAGTTTAGACTAAGATAGTTATTTGCCCCAATCTTGTCATAGATATAGGTTTATATTTGGTTCTTTTTTCCAAATGCTTTTTAAGTTCATATAAATTTTTAAATCATTTTCCTAACATTTATGTTAATTTTATATCCTCTTGTGTGAAAATTTCATTCAAACCCCAAATGGTGAAGAATAACAAATTATTATGACTACCAAAAATCAAAATGACGATTATGAAATTTTAGTCCTATATCTTAGACTTATCATTTATTTTGTGTTTGATTTGGATTTTAAATCAAATCAAATAAAATGGTATACTAAAAGGTTGTTATATTCTTCTTCTTTTTTTAACTTTCTTAATTATGTTTTCATCATCTCTTTCTTTCAAATTAGATCTCTTAATCTAAATGGTTAAATCTTTAATGTTTATTTAATTTATAGTTTATTTGGACAACGTTAAAATTGTTGGTTACATTATATTTTTAAATTTTAATCCTTGTGATCTAACATGGTTTTGGTTTAGTCCTAAATTTTTAAAATTTGCCTTATTGTTACAATTTAAAAATCAAAACTTATCTCATGTCTGTTGCCTCTACTATTAGTGAAAATTAACAAATAATAACAATAATAATAAGGTAATTTAGCTATTTATGGCTGCTCTCTGAAATGAATCACAAAAATCTAACAAGCTAGATTGGGGATAATAAATAGGATTGGCCCCAATTTTTTTTTCCTTATTTTTGATCAAAATAATGCACTAAAACCTCACCTAAATTCAAAATTTTCAACTAATACAAAATTTCGGCCCAAAATCATTCAAAATAAAATACGGCTTATTCGAGATATCCACAAATAACTTCCCACTACCCTTTGATCAAAGTATGAGGTCGATGAAGAAACTTTTAAAATTATATTTTAATCTTAAAAATATTTGTAAGGGAAATACATTTTCTTTTTAATTCGATTATTTATGGATCATTTAAGTTTAGTTTTATTAAACAAGAAAAGTCCAATCCACCAATACAACAGGTCCAGGCCAGCAAAAACTCGACGGCCCAGCCCATAATTATGAGCCCAATTAGGCCCACTTAGAATATGAGAGCAATAGCATGTTGGTCTAACAGTAATATCATCCTCTATGTTAATTTACAAAAATAAATAAATAAATAAATGAGAATAAAAAAAATACTCCAAGGCTATTATTCTTCTGACCTCTTTAATAATTATAAAAACATTTTTCATACTTCGAATTATTTATATAAATCAAATATTTCTAGTCTCTTTATTTTGTAATTTAGACCTCTAAGAATGTTTCTAAACTCTTAATCAAATTTCAAAAATTAAAGGAAAAAAAGTTTACATCACAAATATGTTTTTAGAATTCAACTATGGATTGATCAACACAGACTGTAAGTAAAACAAGTCTACTTTCCTTTTAAAAAATTAAAATTTTAATAACTTAGGTCAATGTCTAACCATTAGAATGGAATCAAATTATTTAAACAATTACATGCCAAAACACATAGCTTGTTTAATTAATCAAACAAATCCAATAGAATCATTGGGGTTGACTTAAGTCCTAATCTACATATTTTTTTAAAAAATCAAAAAACAAACACCAACCGAAACTCATTAAACTAATAAAATTATGTTCTTTAATCTTCATATAGGGGACCATATGGTCCACGAAAAAGTAATCATCTTATGGTTAATCATAATCATTTTTAATTAAGGCAATTATTACCCAATATTTTATTATTTCATTTAATTTCCAACATGACAGAAACAATAATTTAACATTAAATAAAACTAAAAAAAAGGGGAATATACATTGAAAAAAAAAAGTTAGAGAGAATAATTCATCGGTTGTTGTAAAGTAAAGCCTTTTTTTTCCCCTACTAAAGTGTAGGCAAATACGGCGCCGTATTGGAGCACTGAAGGGGGAGCCATATTTTCCTAGACTTTAGTCGTGGGGGGGCATTTGCTTACCAGGTCAACTTCGTTTTCTTACGCCGTCTGTCATCTCTCACGGCCGCGAAACGGAGGCGGCATCTTTGACGGCTCTGTTAATCGCGCCGTTACCCAAGGTGGTTGACTGAACGGTCAACGACGACATGCCGGGGGAGGTAGGGCCTTCTCCTCCGCCGCCCTTCGACGCCACGATCGGGCGGCTGTGACAAGTGGCGGTGGAGATAGCGGTGGCCAGGGAGATGGGCATCAGGCAGAGGCCTTTGCCTTGTAAGTACTGCATGGCGGAGCCCATGTCTTCCTCCATGAGCTTCACCACCTGGTGCTCCGTCACCGTCATGGCGTCGTTAGTCGAGGGAGCACCGGCGGAGGTCCGTCCGGCGGCCCCGCCGGCTCCGTTGGACAGGTTACAGTCAGTTCCACCCTACATAGACATGTATATATATGAATGAAACTCCATATATTCACCTACTTCCTCCTTTGTCTAGTTTATTCTAAACTCTAGATGCTAGCATATACCAAATTGTAACGAAATAAATTCTGAGATTAAATTATTACAATGTTTAAACTATAACAACTCAATGGTAATATACAAGTTTAAGAAGTATATCAATAATAAAAATACATGTAGTAAATGTACAGTGAATGGTTAAGGAACCTATTCCCTCATTCCGAAAATATTCAAACTTCTACCTCACACTTGTTCTGACTAATAAGTCAGGAAGAGATAGAGAAAGAGAAAATATAAATTTTTATTTATTTTTTAGTCACTAGTATTTTTCAACTTGGCTCATCGATTTTAATCGGATTCGTTTGAGCTTTTGGACTCTGATACCATATTAATATTCAAGTTCTATCTCAAAATCAATTGGCAATGAGAGGAGTAACCCATATATATATAAATCATTGTTAGGTTCTTTTTCTTTTCAACGTAGGATCCTTAATAAGTAGGGAGATTTCTATCCATGGACTAGAATTTTTTACTAACAAGTCATGAGGTAATATATATTGTTCAATTGAGGACTAAAAAAAATGGTAAGTGGTGTTTTTTAGTATAATAAATTGGAGATGATGAAATTGAACTTTAACCGAGTAAAATATCTTAAAATTACTGAATCATGCTGGCAAGATTTTGACCTAGGGTGTGTTTTAACAAATTTTCTTTCATGTTATATATATATCTTCTGCCGATTGTCAGCCTGTTCAGTTGACCTCAGAGGATTCCAGTCACCCGGCACAGCATCTTTCTGTGAGATTCTAGGTATTCCATAGTTCCTTCCCGCGTCAATTGCCAATTCTTGGTCATTGAGATTCATGGGCAATTTGGATGTTTATTTAGGTTTGGAACTTCAGGTATGGTATGAGTGGCTGGATAGAAAAAGGGGTGGAAAGTAGAATGTCTCGGAGAGAGAGAGAGAGAGAGAGAGAGAGAGAGAGAGAGGTGGTAGGCGTGATGAGTTAAATTGTCGTTTAGTGAGGAGAGAGAAAATTGAGAAGAGGATAGAGTTTCATGGAGAACTGGTTTAAGACAATGGGGAAAGACCAGAGTAAGTGGGTGTGGATGTGGATGTGGACTGGAACACCCTCTTTGTTTCCTCTCCTTGTTTGTATCTTACTAAACTTTTTATTCTCTACATTTTCCAAGTAAAGTTTTCCAAACAATAACTCCCAATTTCGGCTCAGATGTTACATTTCAAATCAAATCCCAAAAGTTAAGAAGTCAAGTCTATGCTACCAACATAAATTCACATAGCTAATATATATATATATGAACTACAATAATGACCTTTAAGATCCTCAACATGAAACAATTTTCACATCACAATCCCAATCCAAACAGGCATTACCTAAATCCATATCTTTGAAGTCATAGTTTCGCAATTCATTTTGTGCTGAAGAATACTTTTTGAGAGTACTATTTAGTTTCCTTATGGGTTGTAAAAAGGTATTTTTAAAGATATTGAGATCAGTAAACATTCTCAAGCAAGGTGTAAATCATGAACAAAGATGAAAATATGATCATTAAAGGATTTGAAACATCTTTTTCCATGATGATGCTTGTTTGCGAAAAACTAAAGTTTTTAATGGGGGTACGCTGTCGTTTTCATGGCAAATTTTTGTTCATAAAGTGTAAGTAAAAATGTTTGGTACCTCAGAGGAAATATCAGCTACAAGGGAAGGCATGGCAGCAGTGGCACCGCCCAACCTGCTCATGCTCAGAACCTGCAACCGCAGCCAACGAAGAAAAGCAATACCACATAATTAAAAAAGAAAAAAATAACCATTAAAAACTTCATTCAAATTATTTAGTTTATCTTTATTTTGTAGTGAGAGAGAGAGAGAGAGATGTTACTTTGACTTGAAGCTGGAGGAATTTCACGTAGTCGATGATCTCATCCAGCATTGAAGCCTTGTCTGTCTGTCATTCCAAAACTCAACCCCTTTAGATCCCACATGCTCTATCATTTTCATCATTATTCATGCCAAATACTTCCATTTAAGTATAACTTAAGAAGGCATAGTTTAAAAATAATTTAAGCCCATTTAATAACAATTTTGTTTTTTAATTTTCTATTTTTAAGAATATTATACTTCTCACAATTTATTAATATATTATTCACATTCCTTTGTAACATATTTAATTTGAATTCTCAACCAAATTTTTAAAAACTAATTTTTTTTCTTCCAAAAAGTTGGTTTAAATTTCAAATTTTTTATAACAAGAAGGAATTACATAGAAAACTAAAAATAAAAAATATCAATCAACCCCTAGTTTTAAATATTCTGCTTTAAATATTGACCACATCTCAAAAACAAAAACAAAGTAAACTGGTTAATTGTTGGACATTCAAATCCAAATATATATATAAAAAAAAAGTATTAAAAAAATATTGTGAGTAAACAATATAATTGTTCAAAAACAATTTTTCTCAAATGGGCTCTTCCGTAGTTTTTATGGTATGATGATCCATAATTTATATCAAAATTTACATTTCACTTTTGGAAGACATACAAATAAAAACAAACTTTAGTAGATAAGTGACCCATATCATCCGCCAACTATGGCTGATAAAAGAAAAGAAAATTCTTCTGCACATTATCCTTATAAAAAGAAAGAAAAAAAAAACTCTCACATATTTAATTAAGAGAAATTGAGTAAATAAAAATAGTATTCAAGAATCGTTTAAAGGAAATATGCTAAATCAACTAGACATCTTAAAATGTAATTTTAAATTCCTTTTCTTATTCAACACATATTATATGATTAAAGCTTATTCTAAAAGTTGGATCCCCATACCCTTATATAAAATTTAATTACAATATATATCTTTGTCAAAAGAAAAATACAAATCCCGCCAAGCAAGAGTACGGTTTCCTGCCCCGAATACAAGGTACGCACGGAAAGATATAAAAAAGAAAATTTAAAAATTTAAAAAAAAAAAAAAGTAGAGAGAGAGAGAGAGGTTATGCTAATTTGACGGGGTAGAACCGTTGGATAAATAAAAGGTGGAACCTTCTGTCGACACGTGTATTTATAGTTATAGCCTAACCTCGACCGAAATTACCGTAAAGACCCTAACAAGATGAAGAATGACGAAACGGACCTTGTTAGCGTTTGGAACCAGTTCCTGTAAAGCTTTCATTCTCTCTGCAATTCGCTCTCTTCGTAGCTGTGGAAAATCGAATGAAATCATAAAGATGGATTATAGATTCGAAGAAATTAGTTAACGGAAAACGGACGAAACAAAGAAAATGAAAATGAAAATGTTCGATTACTCTTTCCGCTATACTGTGAGGATCAGTGGCTTGTCCTCTGCGAGCTCTGACTCTTTGTCGAGGCTGAGCCGGTGCAGCACCGCCGGAACCATGCCCCGCCGGAGCGTTAGACGGAGGTGGGTTATTGACTGCTACTGGAGCTCCGAAGCTCTGTTTCTGTGAATTCCCCTGCAGATTTAATGTAATGGAGTTGAAAAAAAATGGTGAGGTTGTGTTCTTGAAGGAGTGGACGATAGAACGAACTTACTGCCTGAGGTAGATGAAGATACTGAGATTGGTTATGGTTATGGTTATGGTTGTGGCTGGAACCGGAGGCATTCAGATATCCGGCGAATTCATTATAGAGAGACGGAACAGAACCGTCACCAATCTGCAAGATTACGCAATTTCATTTCAGGAATTGGATAGAGTTCGGTACCAATTCGAAATCTAATTTTTCTAATTGAATGATTATTAGCGATTGAATTAGAAAGTATCAATTTCAGTACCGGATTAGGGCATTTGAAAGACGAAGAATCCTCAAGGTTCGCACCAGGCATTGGAAGGAGTCCTGAATCGGCGGCAGTCACCATCGCTCTCGACATCAGTAACTGCTGCTGAAGCATCGTCATCGCCATTTTCGCAGTCGTCTCGCTGATCTGGTAGCCGCTGAGCTTGGAAGCCAGATTAGTGGCAGAGGACGACTCATCGAACTGAAACGCGGTATTATCAGGATTAGGCTGCGGCGGCGGCGGCGGCGGTGGAGCGTCGTCGGACAGGGCTCCGGAGGGGGGGAGTTCCCAGGAAGGGGGGATGGTGGAAAGCATTTGGTCGAAGAAGTCGTCGTGGGAGAAGGTAGGGGGATCGAAGTGGGAGCTGTGAAGGTGGCTCTGGAGTTGAGGAGCGTCGGACTCCGGCCGCCGGTTGCGGTGGTGGTGGCTATGGAGGTCGGAGAGGGAGTTGGTGAGTCTCATATCAGTCCGGCAGGGTTTCGTCGAGAAGTAAACAGAGTAGAGAGAGCGATGGAAAGTGGGTATTACTGAGATTTTATACAGAAAGATGAAGACAATTTGGTCATTTTGCAGCCAAGGAGGCGCGTAACCTTCACTTCACTTTCTCTATATTTTGTATTTCTACGAATCTAAATTTTACTTTTATAAAATTAAATCAAATGTCACAAAATAAATACGTGAGGAAAGATCACCATTTAAGCTATTTTAAATAGGGGTAGAAACACAATTTTTGTCATTATAGGCCCGTAGTTTCTGGCTTCTAGTTTCTAGATTTTAAGAAATCAAACGCCATAATCAAATTTATTGTTTTTTTTGCTAGTTTTCAGTTTTTTTCCCATACATAAATTAAAAATATTGTTTTATCATCCTTAATCTATACAATACATAACAAGTATTAAAAATAAATATAAGATACAAAATTTCACTACTCAATATAAAAAATAAAATTTTCATACAAATTTTTAACTTTAGAGGACAAAAATCAAGAAATGGTTTCCCACCAAGAAAGAAGAAAAATTCTCAAATGCATTTCTGCTTCTATTTATTAAAAAGAAGAAAAAAAAAAGAAATGAGACCAAAAAAACAGAAACACGATACAAGAAAAAATAAATAAATTGCTACTAAAAAAACAATCCTAAAGCTTTTAACTTGAATGAACTTCGTCACCCATCTTTAAAATATTTGTTCTGATTCGAAACTATCATAAAGTTTATTTTAGTCTTTGAACTTATACACTAATTTTGGTTTCAACAAATTGATAAAAATAACTTTAAATATTGTATTAATATATTGATATAGGCATGTATATTGATGCTACTTGGATTGGTTGAAGAAAATGTTAGGTAAATGGATATTGTATTACAAAACTATAGTAAATAGCAAAATAAAATAAATATTTTAAAAATTCAAATACCAAAATAAAATAAATTTAACATTCAGGGCCTTGAAAAAGAAAAACCAAAGTTAAAACCTTTCCTTTAAAGGAGAGTTTAAGGATGTTTTAATTTTATTTTTTATTTTAATTAGTTTATAAGGCATAGTTGTGTAGATATTAGCCTGCAAATTTATGATACTTTAACCTATTATAGCAAAGGAAAACTTGTCCTTAATAAGGTCGAAGATTTGATATTCCACCATCTCTCTAATTTTTTTCATTTTCTTTGTGGACATGAATATTACAACATTTATCCGGAAATTTGAAATATAAAAGATTTTGAGCGCGTGGAGTGAAAATTCCACAAAATAGCGAGTGGAGATGGAAGAGGCATACCCAAGTAGCCTAAAAAATAGCCGCCACAAAATTCCTTTTTTTCTCTCTTTTTCTTTTTCATTTTTTCCCGCTAATTTTGACACTAATCTCGGCGAGTCAGTTAGGTAAACAAAATTCAGGAGCGTCCAATTTCCAATTTTCAAATATAGGTAAAATAACCTTTAAAAAAAAATTAAATTTTAAACCACTCGTAATTACATAAATTATAAATGGTAAATGTGGTGCACGAATGCTCGCATTTCGAATCTATTATTTATTTTACAGTTGAGCTATATTCACGAGTTCGTGGTGCAGTTTTATCAATTTAATTTTTACTAAAAAATAGATAGATAAAGATATTTAAAGAATGACTTAGTGGTACTTTTTGTATCAGAAAGAAAAAATAAAAGCTGCTACGAACTTTTTTAGTACAATAAATATAATGGTAAATGATTGAATATTCAACTTTAAAAAAACTATGAATGTCTTACTTGCTAAAGTATATTCGAATTGGACGAGTTGTAATCAGTGCATCATTATTTACAAATCAATCTTAAAATTCAAAATCAAGATATTATTACAATGAAATTCGTCTACAAAAACTTATCTCTCTCGCATCTTATAATATACTCTAACAAGGAGAAAAAGTCAAAAACACATCCTCTTCCCATTTTTTCAAATGTTCACACATTTTCAAGATATTATAATGTTCATATTTACCTTACACATTGTCTTCCAAATCTTTGGGTATTAAAATATTTCTTGAAACCATTCTTACCCTTAAAATATATAATTTTCACATCATCCTTTTACCCTCTCTCTCCTATCTCTTCCAATAATGCATTTAAATATGAAGAAAAATAATTTAAAAAAAACAACTATCTTACTTCCACAAGATCCATAGATCACCTAGCTAATTGAGCTCACATAATTCTTGTCCTAATGCATGTATTGTATTCTTAATTTGATATGTAGTTTAAATATACTAATATTTTTTAATACAATGTATCATTATTTCTTAATTCTTTGTCTCTAAACTTGCGAACATATTATCTAAAATAATCTTTTATCATCATCCAACGTATCTTGTATATACGTGGAAATCGTTGAAAAATAAAACTAAGATCGAACAAGAGACATTATTATAAAAAAAATAAATAAATAACTATAGTGTATTTTTATCATTATTGAACTCTCTCGACATTTTATTATTCATTAAAGATGTACTTCAAGAAAAATTTGTACTTTTTGTTCAGTACAACAAATATGGAGAAGTGAATTTGAACATTCAACTTTAAGGAGAGTAGTTGTAGATATCAATACCGTTAAGTTATACTCATATGGATGAAAAAAAAAGTGTTAAAAGGATTGATATATTGTATCCATATGAGAAAATAAAATTTGAATAAATAATTAAAAATCTTTCTTTATCATATGGTCATTATTATATTATTTTTTAGGATTTCCAAAACGAGCTAGGTGGCTATGGTTCCTACCTTAGCTTTAATTAGAAAATTGCTTTGGAATTTGTTCTAAGCATATTTTATATATGTTTTTTTATTTTTAGTAAATAAGATTTATGTCACATGTGCCATTAATATCATATCGTATCATATATAACAAAAAATTTACAAAGTTTAGGTGAAGGAAATGGTGAAAAGGTGCCTATCATTTTTTTATTAATGACATATATAATTGATGTATAAAAAAATAAACAATTATGCGAATGTATGAGAGTGAATTTTTAAGTTTATTTGTTCATTCAAAAAGAACATATTAACCAACCAAATTGGAATGAATTTATTAAATTGTGAATTATCAATTCGATGATCCTAAAAGTAAAACATTTAGATATAATGTATTTCATTTCATCGTGATTCATATATTTTTACGTAAGTTTCAAATCAGCTCGACAAAATCCATCATAATAATGAAGTTAGGGAAAGAAATGATAGAAAATTTCAATAAAGTGGATTTGATTTTGCATTAAGATCTTGATTTAATTACTTTACTCATCATATATAATGAAGTTAAGTGGGAATGTGGTGTTGGCCATATTGGGTACAAAATTGGTTGGCTTTGAGATTATTGTTATTTGCTACCCAAAAAACATCAACATATATGAAGACTTAAAAGCCCTCCACCTTTTGATTTTCAACAAGAGATCTTATTGGGTAGATGGGGAACTTAATTAAAAATCATATGATTTTTTTAACCCTAAAATATTGAGTTTGACTTTAAGAATGGAAACCATCGAATCGATTAATAAAAAATCTCGTGAACTTTCACTTATCCTACATTTTTAAATGTAAAAGAAAATCACAAATTTTACTCGTGTTTTAAAATATTTTGTATGTGCTAACAAAAGAAAATTCTCATACACAAATAATTAATTTTTTGCTCGATTATATTATATATTCTTATAGGCCCAAAAGTATTTCATTAATAAAATCAAAATAATCTTTATCTCATGATACAAATCTAGATTTAGATATACTAATGTCTAACGACTCGAACTATGCTAAAATGAACCAAAAGTTTATTTAACAAAATCTTTGTCTTAACCTGAGAATTACAGTGACAGAGACAAATCAAGCACTGAACCCACCATTGAAACACAAAAATTGAGTAAAAATATGAAGAAAAAAAAGGTCTAATATTTAATCTACTATTGAAAAATTGGCATTGGTTTTATTCTACACTGATTTAATCTAATTAATTTTCCTTGGAAAAGTACCAAATATTTTTCAGTTGCTGCCTCTTCAAATTTGTTGCTCTATTGGGCCCACACTGTCAAATCCACTCACAATTTGGGCCCTAGGGCTCTTTTACTAACAGACTTGGTTCCTAACAAACAAACACACATGGGAGCAAATTAAATTTTATGGATAATAATTCACAAAAAAAAAAAGTATATATTAATTATATTTACTGTAATTTTCTTAAAATTTAATCTTGTTTCAGTTTCATATTCGTGTACTTGAAACCAAGAAGACATATTATTACTATTCTCATTAACAACATTTAACCGATCCATTTATTGATTGGCGAGGGATTCAGACAAATTTTGTAATTATTTTGGATAGGTATAAATCCTTAATAAATTTTTCAAAGATGGTTGCGACGATATGAGTTTCTTTTTTCGAAAAGGGATATAAAAAAGAAAGCATACAACTTTATAATAACTTCTATTGCAATTTTATTTATTAAAAAGTACAAGTTAGCTAGTTGCTAATGATTTCATAAGGAAAAAGTGGTAGGAGAAGGAAGAAGAGAACTAATTAACAAGATAACATGAAATTTAGAGGCTACAAACAAAACTCAAACCAAATATTTTGCTTTTTAAAACTACTTAAGAGCTTAAGCTAACAAATAATTAAACTAACCCATGGTGTAGGAAGGTGTTGGCAAGTTGATAACTGTTGTCTTCACTTTGGTCATCATGTTGATGCTGTTGGTGATGCCTTGAGACCCGATTCCACTGTCCTTGATTCCCTGTCCACACGCCCGGATCGGTAAAGTCGATGCACATTTCAAAAATAATAGTGGGTATTTAGAGATTTAGGGTACCTGGAATGGAAAATGATCAGGCCCACGGGCAGGTGCGGAGTTGATCTGAACTGTTCCGGTTTCCATTGCATCGCCTATCAATATGGCTTTGTTGATGTCTTTTGTGAAGACGCATCCCTGTTTTTCATTTTATAAGAATAGTTTATATGTGAGCCTACACTAAAAGAAAACGAGAAAGAAAAAATAGTTATCAAACACGTTTTCATATTACTTGAAGTCCAAAGTTGCTAGCATTGCAATGGTGGATTCCTTCTTCAATGGAACTGATTCTAATGACTGGCAAAACTGGTCCAAAAGGTTCCTCCCAAGCAATCCTCATATCTGGTCTAACATTGTCCAACAACAATGGCCATATGAGGTTGCCCTCTCTTTTGTACTCTTGGCAAAATGTTGCTCCCTTTTCCTTTGCATCTAATACCAACCCTTCGATGAAATTCGCTGACGACTCGGTCACGACTGGAGTGATGTCTGAGTCGTCTTCAGGGGGACCAACCGTTAGTTTAGCCACCCGAACCTTTACTTTCTCGACCAAAGCATCTGCTACGGACTCCATTACCAAAACAACCTTGATGGCAGTGCACCTTTGGCCACTGTCATCGAAACAAGTATCAACGACTTAGTCGATGCTCAGCTTTAAGCTTATGGAAAAAGATTTTTGAAGTAAATGATCCAACATGCTTATGATTTTGGTAAGAAGTTGATCATCAAGTTCTTCAGTTCTTCACTATAAAATCTATTCTGTTCTAAGGATGAAGAACAAAAACAAGTAATCTTTCTTTCCAACAGATCAGCCAAGTTTAAATTTTCATTCATGTCAAAGAGTGGAAAGAGGGAGTGCATATATGAACGGAAGCAGGCGTTTTCGAGGTCGTATGAGCCTAGAAATTATTCATGAATAAACCATTGATGAATTTGTTTAGAATCTGATCTCACCTGTAAGAAAATCCTCCCTTTATGATGTTTGCGGCGACTAAATCAAGATCAGCATCCTCGAGCACAATGCAAGCGTCTTTGCCTCCCAGTTCCATCTGAAGAGGTATCATGCCTGCCTTCTTCGAAATTGCAACACCAGTATCTCCACCGGTAAAGCTGCGCATACGAAATCACCGAGTCACGTGAATGGAAGACCTCATAAATCACCATCATATGGAACACATAGCAGTACTTACCTTATACAGTTCACACCAGGATGCATAGTGAGGAAATCGCCAATCTCAGAGCCTTTTCCAGTGACGCAACTGATAAGGCCTTCAGGAAAACCAGCTAGGTGGAAGCAATGCACCATGTGGAGAGCGGAAACAGCACCCTGAATTACGGTAAAAGCGTTAAGACAGATCGAGACTTGTGTACTCTATTCAATATACTACATGAGCCTAAACATCTGTTCTGTTTTCTCATATACATTTCAATTACAGATAAACTGATTGTGAAGTCATGAACCACAAAGAGAAACAGAGTTAAATTCAATAGAACACGAGTTTACATTCGGTTTGAAGCATGAACGAATGCTTTGTCGAATTATTCGGTTCAATTGTCATTGATGGAGAACACATTGGTGAGATCATTTAGTTTTAAAGTAGTATGTACCTGAGTCGGAGGCTTGAGGACGATGGAATTTCCAGCAATCAAAGCCGGGGCGATTTTCGAGACAGCCAGATTGACAGGATAGTTGAATGGAGGAATGGCTAAAACCACACCAAGTGGGATCTGGATTATTCAAGTTCAAAAGTGAAAGCACAAAACAGATTAGAGACTTGCAGTGTTTTTTATCTAACAAGAATCAATATATACGTTAAAAGAACTAGTGAGAGAGTGTGAAAAGAGAGAGATCATTTAGAAAAAATATGTTTAGAGAGTAATTAAAGGAAGAAAGTTAAAACGTTAGCCAGCCAAGCACAAATATTTAAAGCAGAAAGTGCTTTTTATCATTTAAAAATACTTTAGTTTTGTCTCATACATGGGAAAACAGAGCAGAAAAAGTACCTTGGAAGTAAGGCAATATTTGGTCCTCTCATTCCCAGGGAAACTGTCAGAAACCAAGAACTTCCCCTCTCCCAAGATCCTCACACCTTCCTCAGCACAATATGAAACAAGATCCCCAGACCTCACAACCTTCACACCATTCAAAACCTTTATCATCACTTCATTCCAAGAACAAGAAGAAGAAGAACAACAAAAAACTGTAAAAAGTTAATTATACCTCAGTTACTGCATCTTTCGCTGGTTTGGCAATTTCTTTCACCAAACACTCAGCAATGGGGGCTTTGTGTTCTTTTAAAATTGCAGCTGCCTTGTGAAGAAGCTCTGCTCTCTTCCATAATGGAGTCTTTGCCCATGATTTCTGTGCAGTTTTGGCTATTTCCATCACTTTATTTACCTCCTCTTGGCTGCAAGCTGTTAACCAATGCCATAAATTATCTACAAAACTCTAAAAAAATGAACAAATGTCACCTTAAAACTTTTGGGTTAAACAGCATTTAACATGAAACCAAAGCAAAACATCCTATATTCGAACTTCTACAATGTTATTTCCTTTCTCATATACCATCAACTTTAAGTATTTAGTTTAACAGAACACAAACACTGTCATGATTCACAAATATTCCAATTAATGCATAACATTTACCAACACTTTTCTCATAAATTTAGCTTCAGAGTCCCAGAATTCGAAGTGGGTTTTCTCTCCATCATCAAAATTTCCCAAGAAACAAAAAGAAAACCATCAAAAAACAGGGGTTCTAAACTTCTAGCCATACCTTGAACCCTGTACTGAGTCTTCCTGGTAGTAGGGTTGATAATGGCGACGCTTTTCCCGGACGATGACTTCCTCCATTCCCCTTCGGAATAGTACTTGTACACTTCACCGTCAAGAATCTCTGCAAAAACCCCATTACCCGCCATGGAAATCGATCAGAAGAGCTGGAGAATTGTAAGAATTGGGGATTCGGGGAAGATCCCTTTTGGAGAAGAAAAGTGAAGAGAGTGAAGCGAATTCAGAAGAAAGAACTGGTGAAGTTTGTGGCTGAATTTTGGGTGATGGGTTGGTGGTTTATATAGGAGGAAGAAGAAGAACCACGGCTTTTTGGTTCAGAAGCTTAAGGCAGGGCGTGGCTTCTCTTTCGCCATGTGAGCTTAACGGTAATTACTGTTCCTTGTCTTTTTATGGTAAAGCAGAAAAAAAAATTCTTAAAAAAAAAAGAGAAAAAAAAGTATATTCTTGCTTTTTTATTTTGGTTTTTAGTTTTTAAATAATTACAAATTGAAATATAAAGTTGTGTATTTATTTATCATGAAAGGGATGGATCATGTATATGTTGGGTTATTTAGTAAACTTTTTTTTTTCTTTTAATTTTGTAAAACGTGTATCATAAAACTAAAACTCTCATTGGTATTTTATGTGGTAATTTTGTTAATCCAAGAAATTTCTTCCATTTTTATCTTAAGAGAATAACACCGTTCAATTTCCATTTTTATTTTAATATGATAGAGGAAGTGTGTTCGAGAAAGTGATTAAGAAAACAAAAATATAAAATATAGAGACTTATCTCGTTGAACATGAGTTCTTGGTTAATTTCGTTTTCTAATATTTGATATTTTACAAACCAATAAATTTTCAAATGTTTTTTTTTTCTCTCGAACTCGTACATCTTACTGTTTTTCTTTTTACTATTTCATTCACTCAGACTACAATAATAAAATTAGTGAACACAATATTAAAGCTATCATGTTAAATTTAAAATACAAAGAAAATTGTTGGTAAATACTCATTTTTAGAAACGGTACTAAATTTATAAAACAAATTTAAACTTGTTGACCCAAGCATATCTTAGTTGAAAAGGAAAAAAGGATCTACTTTAAAATTTTTATTAAGATTTAAAATTGTTTAAAGAAAAATATTAGAGAACAAATTAGAAATAAAAGAAAAATACTAATTAAGAACACATGTTTCATGTGTAATAACCTGAATTATTCATCATTTGGCAAGAGCAAATTTGGTTCTTTGGATGCGTTGGCTTGAGAGAAACAAGAACACCACCTGTTTCTTTTGATGCAATAGAAAATAGAAGGAAAAAAAAATCAAATTGGTTGAAATTTAAATAAAATAAAAAATATGTTTGATATTGGTATTTAAAACACTAGTCAATAAATAATTTGAGTATAATTCACTCAACTAAAACCAACAATAATTTAAGATCACTATAAAAAGATAGTATATACCACGTTTTTAAAATATTACAAATTTATATACTTCCCAATAGTTTATTAAATCATAACAAAAATGTATGCCACCAAGTATCTTATTTCGTTTTTCAGGGTCAAATTTCTAAGTAAAAAAATTACTTCATTTAATTAAACCAAGAAAAATGACCCACTTACATTTTCAAATCATATAAACTGCCTAATTTTCAGAGACTTTTTTGGTATACCCTTAATAAGAACTCATTTTCAATGTACTAAAAAAAATTAATGTACAAAAATTGATTGATGATCCCTATGCTAACCCTCCTAATATGTCATCATAAAAATCGCATAATATCAAACAGACTCGTATGGTAGAGGACATTATATAGAAAATAATAACTTTTAAAGACGATATTACGTCAAATAATCTCGTCATCTCAATCAAACTCGGCATAATATTTTTCATAATAAAAACACGAAACATTCCTCGTTCCATTTTATTTTATCACGTGTCAACATGATTGTAAGATAAAATATTAAAAGATAGTAATTAGAATGTTTGTAAAGAAGAGAGAACCTGATGATTGAGAGTGGAAGCCAGTTTTGGTAAGAAAATGGAGATGGGAGAGCTGAGCCATCAAAATCTTTGTATCTTGTAATTGTTTCACCAGAAATTTTACATAATTTTCTAGGAACAGAAAAGAAAATACTAATTAATTATTAAGTAGCAATTATCAAAGGTTCAAAACCTTTTGAAAATTTGTACTCATATATTCCGAGAGCTTTCGAGCAAAAGACTTGCTACTCTTTGCACACCCCAATTCACCGTTTTTAGGTATCAATTTATAATTTTCCGATTGTACCACTTGGGTCATGATCTCATTCGCCGTTGCGGTCGTTTCCTTAAGGTCAATAAAAACAAAGACTCTGCTCTTGGTTTTAGCGATGTGGGACGCGAATTACTATACTTTTGTTTTTTATTTTTCTTTCTTTATTCTTTGTCCATCTCAACTTCTTTTTTTTTTATTGTTTATTTTTGGTTTCTTTCCTTTCCTTTTTTTTGTCTGCATGGCAATTTGATGCAATTATTACTTAAAGAAAAAAGAAGAAAAAAAATGAAGCTATTACAACTCATTCATTATTAGGTTAGAATTTAACAACAAAATGTATAAGAACATTATACATTTTGACGGTTTTTATAATAATGATATGATATTATATCTTTTTTCAATGATTTTTAATAACCTTTTGATATAAAAAGTTGTACTGATAAAAAAAAAAAGTAAATAACTTTTTCCGAAGTTTCACTAAAAAGAAGTTAACATTTTTTAAGGTTTTTGAAAAATAGATTCTAACCTTATTTTTAAAGGTTTTTAGCAACTTTGATTAAAAAACAAATAATTCTTATCTTCTTAGAAAGTTTTTGATAAATATTGGATAAAAAGTACATGATCATTTTTGAAGGGTTTTTGTAAGTACCTTCAATAATAATATATTTTGTTTCAAAGGTTTTCGATCACCTTTAGTAAAAAGGAGATTAATTTTGAATAATCTTTTTAAGATTTTCAAATATCTTCGATAAATGATAACACATTTTACAAAATTTTATGAAATTTGTTGATAAATGTATAATTTTTTCTAAGGTTTTTATTTAAATGTATAAATGTATAATTTTAAAGATCATATATTTTTCAAAGGTTTAAATATTTATTGATAAATGTAATTTTTTCAAATATTTTCAATAATCCTTCGATAGGATAAAAATGTGAATTATTTTCCAAGGTCTTCAGAATACATTCGATAAAAAATAACACAATTTCCAAAGCTTTGTGAAATTTATTGATAGATGTGTATGTTTTCCGAAGATTTTTAATAACTTTGGATAAAAAGTGCATAATTTTAAAAGTTTTTCTAAAAACCTTCAATAAAAAATAATATATTTTTCAAAGATTTCAAATATTTATTGTAAATGTATTGTTTTTCAGAAGGTTTTTAATAACCGGGATAAAATAGTCAAAATTTTCGAAAGTCTTCAAAATACATTCCATAATCTTTTTCCAAGGTTTTTAATAACCTTTGCATAATTTTCTAAGATTCGATGAAATATCATATATTTTTCAAAGTTTTTAAATAGTTGATAAATGTATTTTTTTTCTTTGAAGGTTTCCAATAACCTTGGATAAAAGGTGGTCAAGATATGAAGTTAGTGGTGGTATTGTTTACTCAGTAAAAATACTTTTTTTTTCCTGTGCTTTAATTTCAATTTAGTTTTATAATTTTAAAATTGAGTAGTTGAGTCCGGTCTCCATGATTTTGCTCTCTCTCAAACTATCACCGACATTTCCAAAAATTGATAGTTTTTTTCTTCTTCTTAGAACGTGTGATATGTTTTCTTTAGATGTTGGTAAAAAGAATATAATCGATAGGTAGGTGTGTTTAAAGAAAAACAATACGTAATTAGTCAAAAGAGTTTAAAGTCTATTGGAAAGAGTGCACCAATATTTGGGATTTTAGTTTGTATTGATAAGGGTATGTGTAAATGTTTTATTTCTCTTTATGGGCAAATGCTCCTAAACCATTCCTTTCCCTTTCTCACATATATCAATTTCTACATATAGAGAGTAGTGCCTTTGATACAACTATATCCCTTCACATTATTTACCAAA
Source organism: Momordica charantia (assembly GCF_013281855.1). Classification (NCBI taxonomy): domain Eukaryota; kingdom Viridiplantae; phylum Streptophyta; class Magnoliopsida; order Cucurbitales; family Cucurbitaceae; genus Momordica; species Momordica charantia. The sequence goes on from NW_028275166.1 coordinate 33,305,792, forward strand.
AAAAATAAAAATACAGAATAAAGATACAAAAAATCCTATTTCTCCTTGTTTTCAAATTTTTTAAACATATAAAATGCATATAATAATTTTGAAAGCACTCTTTTATCATACTTCACTTTGAAAGGTTTATTAATTGTCTATAGAAAAAAAAAAGGGTATTTGTCTCCTAAATTTCCATTTGTTAATGCAAATTTTGAAAGAAAAAAGAATTAATCACTTAATACATTTTTAGTTTTTAACAAAAGAAAACAATTATTCAAACCCATTATGTACTTATTTGTTTACATTAAAAATTTTATGACTTATTTTTTAAACAAAAATCTCCCTCCCTCCTCCAAGAAAGTTGGGTTTGTGATGGAGACTTTTTTGTCACTAACCTAAAGTTCAAATTATTTCCTCTCTTAGGTCATAATTTATTGAGGAGGTCCCATCTTGAAATTTGTGCGGTGGATATAATGCATAGTGAGAATTTATGGAAGGTATGCTTAAAAATTTGTTTGGTAACTTTTATTTATTGATTTATAACCTTTAAAAGATAGGCGTAACTTGATATTTTAAAAGATTATTAAATTGTCGTGAAATAATTTATTCCACCTGCATCTATATGTATTAATTAAATTAATTTAATTATCATAGACTAATAAAAAGACCAAGACAAGTGTTAGGTGTGCATTTGTGAAAAGATTGGTGTAAATTTTGTGTGGTTTGTAAACCTTCAAATTAAAAGCTTGGCTTAGCCAACTTTGTGGCTATGGTGCAGCAAAGGGATTTTTAAGTGTGGGGGTATTTTATGGTCATTGTGAGAGAAAATGAGGGCAAAGTTGACCCACCATTTATATATGTGTCATATTCCACAGCCATATGTTGCACAAAGCAAAAAGGGCAATTTCTAGGGTTCTTTTTTTCTTCATTTTGCCATTGATGGTCCCTTCTCAAGCTCCCCCTTTGCTTTCTTTACCCCATAAATCACTTACAACGAAATGTTATGCCTCATAATATCCCAACTATATGTGCCCAAAACAAGATTTTTTTTTTCTAATTTTAAAGAAAGCAAACTAATATCAACTCAAGTTTAAAAAAAAAATCTTACTAAACTTGAATTGACTGATTATCTGTGAATTGGGTTTTGTCGATTTTGTTTTTTGAGACATCAATAAGCACAGACGAAATGTTGCCCTGATCTCAATTTTTCTTGGATTAAGAAAATGATATAAAAACTCTGGAAGATTATGATATACAAAATTAGGAGGTAAAATTTTGCCCCTGAGAATTTCTTATCACATACTTGTGATAATTTTACCATTTAGAATTCCTATTTGGGAAGTAATTAAATATTGGAATTTTGGATAGGTACTTGTGGCTGATCTATGATAGAACTGTTAGGTGTGTAGTCTTAAAAAGCATTTTCTCCATATCATAGGCTCCTTAAAAAGAAAGGGGCCAATGGCATTCTTACAAGTGAATTGCACTCAATGCTTTCTCCTCACTATCCAACCACTTCTTTGGCTTATCATAAAAGAGTAGGACTATTTTGTCTTTTCAAATCGTCATATTTTCTCTCGTTATTGACTTATATTTGAATTAGTTCATCTCGCTAGTCGGAATATACCTCAACTAGTTAAAGCATATATAATTAACTAAAATGTCGAAAGTTTGAATCTCCACCTCTCATGTAGTTGAAAAATTCTCAATTTATCATTCTAAATATCCATTAAAAGTAGAATAGGATTCTTTCAATTTTTTACCCTTCGTAGATAAAAGTAGGTAATTTGAGGCATTAATTAAAAAAAACCCTAACATAAAATAAATTTTGTATTTTATATTTCTTAAATCTCAGTTTTAATCTAGTTTTAGATTGATTAATTTATAAGTAATCAACTTAGTTGCTTTTTTTTATATATAAAACTTCAAGAAATGAAAAAAAAAATCTCACACTAAAATGCAAAGCTTGGAGCTAGACTTAATTAATTAAACTAAGAAATGGTGCAAAAAGATTATTACTTCAATTCTTTTTTTTTATCTTAAAAAAAGTAAATTTGAAACAAAGAAATAATTAAATGAATTTTCAACTTGAAAAACCAAATGACAAGAAACCCCACCAACCCCCTTAGGGGAATGAAAAGTGCACCTCTCCTAATGGAATTTGAGGTCAAATATTTTTGCAATTATTTAGAAATAAAAACTTTTTGAAATTATTTCTACCTAGCAAAATTATAATTTTCTTTTTTTTTTTAAGAAAGCAAAATCATAATTATTTTTATAGATGGTAGTAATTTTTCAAAAATCACAACTAATTCGAACAATAAATACAAATCTAACTTTTCTCCTATCTCACAATTTGGCTGTTAATTGATATTTTCAATGTACTTAGTTGTAATAAATTTTTGTCTAAAAAAAATGGTCATGTGCTACTTCATTCAATAAAGTTTGGTTTTAATTTTTAGTTTAGAAAAACTAGCTTACTAGCCATCTTTTTAGTTTTAATATATTTTTTAATTTTATCCAAATTTTAAAATTTGAAAGTAGTTTTTGAAATTCTATTTAAGAAACAAAATATGTGTTTATAAAGTTAGAAATTAAAATAAACACATATGGAGTGAAGATTTAAAAACTCATGATTTTTCAGTCAAATATAGGTATCTTAATTAATTAAGGTACATTCAGATTAGTAAAATAAATAAATTGCTATTAAAAGATCTTATTTTACAATTAATATTTAAAAAAATGATTATTGCCAGATAATAATTAAAATACTAAAGTTTAAAACCAGACAAAAAAACAAAAAAATTAAAGGCTGTTTACTTCAAGGAGCGAATGAATGAAAAGTTTTATTCTTTTTTAGATATTTAATAAAATGGAAATGAAATCAATCGATGAGACATTTCAAACTCCTAAAATTACAATTTCTCTTCCATAATGTTATTTTATCTTTTATTTCATGCCCCACACCTATCTAATAATTATTTTAAAACTCTTACTATTTCTCTCTCATTTATTTTTTTTGACAGTGTTCTCTTATTTATTAATGAGGCTCATAATTTTAATTAATTACTTTACATTTGTATTATTTCTTTATTGATACTATTAATAATTTTTTTCTAATAAAAGTGTATACAATTTTTATGAATGGATGTTATAAAATATTACAATTTCTATTTAATTTTACTTTCTTATTATTAATCAATATCAATAAAATTGTTAAAACAATCACTATTATTAAATATTAGAACAATAAAATTCAATAATATTTTATATTTATTGATGATTATTCTAATAAAAATTATATTAATCCTTTTTAGTTAATGTAATTTTATTTTAACTACTTATAATTTTTTAACATTAAATAAATTGTTATAATAAGAAATATTTACCATCAATAAATTAAAATATATTGTTGTTTAATTAAAAATAGTATTAGTACACTTTTTAATTAATGTATTTGTAATTAGCTAGAAATGAAATAATCGATATCCTAATAATACTTAAATATTTAATTTCTATTTCCATTAACCAACATCATCATTTTAATTTATTTTCATTTCAATTTCTGAAAAAGTATAAATTAATTAATTATACATAAACAGAATAATATTAGCAAACATAATACTGGACTACATGCAAAAATCGAGAGAAAACCTGGTCGTCTGTTCTTGGATTGGCTGAACTAATAGCTACTCCATAGAATTAAAATAAAATGGAGAGGACTCTTTTTTTTTTTTTTTTTTCTTTTCTTTGTTTGTTGTGAAGGAAAGAATTGGAAGAAAACCAGTTTATATAGCTGAGGGAAGAGAAGTTGCACAACTGAAAATTAAATACAAATTTCAAAAAAAATTAAAAAAAAAGGAGCTTTCATCTCTGAATTTATGTAAATATTTTAAAACATGTTAGGTTAGGTTAAGTTTTTATTCAATGATTTATAGAAAAAAAACAACCAGAACTAAAATAATTTTAAAAAAAAACTAGAAAATTAAATAGAATATTTAAATCCTATTTTAATTGGTGAACTTTTAGGATCAGTTTAAGTTATAAAATATTTATTTTTAGAACTTAAACTATTTTATTTTTGTCATACAAAATATATATAATGATTTCTTAGACTTTTTTTTAAATAAAATTTTTAAATTTTTAATAAATAATTATTTTGATTATCACTATTCTTTTATTGTTAATCATTTAATGGATGGATCGCTTTATTTTTAATATATGAATTATACTGTACAAAAAATATATATATGAATTAATATAGGTTGGTTGAAGTGAGAGGAGAGATGGATATTTTTTAAAAAATGAAAATCACAAACTTAAAAAAAATGCTTTCATTGAGAGTCGAACTCAAGACCTCCCGCTTACTAAACGGGTGCTCTAACCAACTGAGCTATGAAAGCTGTTGGCCTTGTTAAAGAGTATAATATATATTAATTCAAATCATTAACGAAACCTTTTTTTTTTTTAAGAGACGCTTTCAAGAGATATTACGTTCTTTAAAAAAAAAAAAGTAAATAGTCTATTAAAAAATACAATTTAATACTTCACATTTGGAAGAGACGTCTCTTTTCTGCAATAAAGGCTAATAAACCAATTCTGGAAATGCTATATTAAAAATAATGCTTATAATTTTAAGAAATAATATTTCATTATTGCCAACCTTATAGATCTTAGGATATGACAAACAAAACTCTTAACCTTAGTTTTCTTGTTGAATTTAATGTCACATTGCACACAATAACTGATATATCAAAGTCTAAATTTAATTTTAAAAAAAAATATATTTGACAAAAACAACATAAAGTTGAAGAATTAAAACTATGTTTGAACATCACTTAGGACTAAAACTCGTCTAAATAGTCTCATATTTTCTTCATTTAATACTATATCACTGCAAGCAAGATTACACTTTTCTTTAATATTCATGGTATCAAGCTCGACCCTACTACTCATCAAAAAAACACCACGTGATCCAACACTGACTTCAAAAGACATGAAAAAAATTTATTTCATAAACTTCCCATCTAGAGGCTCGAACCCGAGATTTGGAGAACATCTTCCAAACATGACATTCTAAGGACCTTTGGTTTATGCATGCATTTCCAATATGATATAAGAGAACCACAGATGATATGGACAACTAAAGAAACTACAAGAATTGTGGCAGAGGTCCTTCAACAAGTTCAAACTTGGGCCATGATCATTAGAGAGACGAGCAAAATCACTCTCCTTTGCTCTCTTCTTGTTCCACATCGTATTCTTCATCATTATCATCATCATCGTCTTCTTCATCAGTGTCATCATCACCCATTATACCAATTCGAGGAAATTTGCTGAGTTCACCCTTCACATCGTCTTCGCTAAGGAATTCCAACCCATATTTTGTGTCACGATGTTTCACCAAAAGCCATCGCAACATACGATCTTCCTTGTTCAAGTAATGTAACTCCTTGTTCATGTTGGGAGTAGCCATCATTGTCATCTGCATAAGTTGGCCCTTTACCATATAGAAAAAAGTAACAATGTCATTAGTTAATTCAGGATCTATCATATAAACCGTAACAGAGTCGGAAAAATTCACAGTTCACGGTGCATCTGACAAACACATGATGCACAGAAGAGATCTGGTAGGGACTTTGAATTTCGATAGTTTCAATTTCAATTAATGAAGGTTCAATATTCATCAATGTCATAGTACAATATACAAAGATCACATGGTTATGCCTCCCTTATTTGCAAGGGCCACGTCAGCCAAATCAAGCACAGCAGTCAACATTGAGGGGATGGATTAAATTTTTTTTGATAAGAAAGGATGGATTAAAATTTTTTTGATAAGAAAGGATGGATTAAAATTTAAATCATAAGCATATTTTTCAACCAATCCGAAATAATATCATAACATAACTACAACCTACTAAGGGAGATCAATTAACCTTGTCGTCCAAGCAGTCTTCTCAAGCACTCAACCCTCTCTAGTCTCTCCTATCGTTAAGGTACCGTCATATGGCTAGATGCTTGGAGAGAAACAAAAATCAGAAGCTTCATTTGCTGATGGGAACGATAGGCCAGCCATACAATTCCCCTACACGAGGAAGAAAGAAGGCAAGAAGAGAGATTGAAGGACAGTTTTGTGTGGGTGCATCTAGAGGATGTGGGTGGGAGAGTCCTTATTTTATATGATTATTTTGTTGGTCGTGTAGAAGGCCTTAGAGTGTGCTCTCTAAGGAGAGTTCCTCGGCCTATCAAAGAGCTGAGGTGAACGTGTGTGCTGTGTGGGTTTCTTACATTACGACAATAACAGTTTCTTATATTTTGAGAACCCATAGACCATGTGGCTGTTCTTCGAGCGTCTAAATTCTATAACTTGAAACACTAATAGGAGTTTACTGACAATGACCCACGAGGGGCAGCTCAGTTGGCAAATGCTTGGGGTCTCTTGATCATACTGGCTTAGAGGTCTCAAGTTTAAACCTTCTGATGAGGTTAATTCCAAAAACCCTTGACGTCTCTCGAGTCCAGACCTTGGAGCGAGCGCGGGTACCCTGGGTATAGGGGAGCAAAGCTCCAACTCCCAGATATCAAAAAAAAAAATAATAATAATAATAGGAGTTTACTGAAGGCCATATGGAAAACTTAGTAGTAAGAAGTACCCTAAGAAAATTAAGTTCTTATGCTTGTTCAAACTAAGTAGTAGCCCTGCTTCTCCCATATATAATTGAAAGCAGATCTATTTGGTTCCCCATCTATATTTATATTAGGAGTATAGATAATGATGCTTCCTTGAATTATGGACAGTCCATCACCTACTACTTCAATGGAGAAATATTTTTATAAAGAAATTGAGCTTTCATTAAGAAAAATGAAAGAATACAAAAGGACTTACAATAACAATAGCTCAAAGAAGATTAGTTAAGATTCCAAAGAAGATTAGGTTTTTTGCTTGACAGGTCTTACATGGCAAGGTTAATACTTTTGCCCGCACTTTGAGGCACTCTTTTGCTTTGATCTCCTTTGGTTCTGCCAGTTTGCTCCATCTGTCTACAATTGTTTGCTTTAGGCTTTTGGAGTTCACCTTGCTCACACTACATAGTGTAGTTCGATGTTGGAGGAGGTTCTTCATCAGTCATCACCCTCCATTTAGAGACAGGGGTCAGAACATGTGGCAGACAGGCTTCTTAACTGTTCTATGGGGCTTGTGGATTGAAAGAAATAACAGGATTCTTAGAGGAGTTGGGAGATCTTGGGAAGACATTAGGACTCTTGCTTGGTTTCATGTTTCTCTTTAGGCTCGGTGTCCAAAGCCTTTTGTAATTACTCTCTCATTAGGTTTGATCTTGCAAGATTGAAACTTGTTCTTTTGGTGTGGCTACTTTTGTTTAACAGTTCTTTTTTTGTATTATTTCGTTCTTCTCACTGAAAGTACAATTTTTCAAAAGTAAAAAATAAAAAAACAATAGCCCAAGAAGAGGAAGCCAAACAACTACAGACCTAACCTAGCAAGACAAAAAAGAGCTCCATTCCAAAGGATAAAATCTGGAGGTTATATAGATAAATGGAGAAATATGTGCAGTAACTAATAACTAATTCCCAAAATAGAATGGAGAAACAGACCTACTTAAGAATTCAAAGGATACAGTGGTACAACCTATAGAAATAAGAAAATCGCAAAATGTACATCAGAATACTTTAAGAATGTCAAGAGCCATAGTACTAGGGTTAAAATCAACTTCAAAAGTTACAGAAAATAAAATGTTCGCTTAGGAATCCATTGCACATGAAGAACTTTTTTTTTTCCTTTTTATTTTTTGAGGTGTGCAGTCCATTCAAACCCCCAGTAGAGAATTGAAACATCCATTTCCCAAAACCATATATCAGAATGCACAAATACATTGACATTCATTTCAACACCAAAATCTATAATCTTGACAATGGGCAAGTAGAATGGTAAATGCATCCTCAATTCAATGATTTGCAGTCCTTAATAAGAAACAGCAAATATATAGACATTGAATGCCACTTTTTTCACCTTTGAAGCAATAGAAGCATACAAAAACAAGCTAATAAAACGCATCAACTACTAAATTAACATAATGTTAACGAGATTTACAGATTGAACCCAGCTACAAAAACAACAAAGGAAGATTATAAAAGCTTTAACAGGGAAAGAAATAAGAGATTTCAAAGTTCACCTGATAAAATCTTCCATCAAGTTTCTTAATTCCATAACCCAGTTGAACAACTCCAAATGACTTAATGTCAGTGACGACCCCATTTCTTCTGAACACATGCTTGCCCACTCTAGCAACCAAGTCCAACAAGGCCTCCTTCTTCACATGGGGTTTCATCAAAAGCATACAATCGTAAAGAGGCATCTTAATCTCCTCTTCTTTAGCACCCAAGTTCCTCTTTAAAGCTGTTGCAAATTCTAACCGAGTGCCGTGAGAAATGAAATGGCGGCCGGCGCCGGCCCCGCTGGGTGTTTTAACGGAGGGAGAGGAGGATTTCGTCAGATGGAGAGAGAAGACAAGGGCAAAAGAAATTTGAGAATTTTTTTGGTATAGAAAAATGGGCTGGGCCGGAGAGCTGGGCTTCTAGGGCTCAATTTTGGGGCCTTTTTTTAAGGTTTAAGATTGATCTTTTCAACTATAACCCACATCCTGAAACACTGTTGCAGAATTCATTTTATACAATCGAAACCCAAATCTTTCGCAGAAAGAGATTTTCCCTCGTAGCAATCGCTTACATTTCGTGAGAGGAGGGCTTCTTCAAGGTAATCTTATTGCTGAGTCTGTATTACTTTTGATAGTTGGGGCTATAGGAGGGGAAAAATGAATGCAAATTTGTTGGTTTTCTTGCCTCTTTCATATGAACTCACGGAAATGATTTGTTTAATTTTGCACCCAATTCCACTCTCCCCCCTTTTGGGTATCTGCAATTCTTGATTGTGCCTTATTCCTTCTGTCCCATAACTCCCACAGCGGTATTCTGGCATTCAGTAGGAATTTCCACCAATTTGTGTGCTTGTCGTTCTCTTTTGATAAGGAGCAATCAAACTCAGGATTAGCTAGATGAGATATAACCACTTGGGACTGTGTATCTTCCATTGAAATTTGAGTTGTTTGCTGAGGTTATGAAATCTTTTGCTGCCATTTTTGTGTAAAAATTTTGTTCTTTACCTGTCTTTTGTAATGCCGCTTTTACTTCTTTTCTACTGCAGGAAGAGTTGGTGTGTGTAGTTTTTTATGAGGCAGAGCCTACAATTAGTTTGGAGAATTTTAATGTTCTTTAGTGAATATTAGTTTTACATATCTCAATCAATGTCTCTTAGAAGGCCACAACTTCCTCGCCTTCTCCTCAACCAGGTCTCCTGTATGCGGAATGCCCAGCAAATCCTTCGAAATGTTAACGTCTCGATCCACGATGGTGGTGCACTCGTGCTGACTGGCACCAACGGTTCGGGCAAAACGACATTCCTACGTATGTTAGCTGGATTCTCCAGGCCTTCTGCAGGCGAGATCCTCTGGAATGGCCATGACATTACAGAATCAGGAGTGTTCCACCAGTACAAGCTGCAGCTAAACTGGCTCTCGCTGAAAGATGCCATCAAAGAGAACTTTACCGTGCTCGACAACGTTCAGTGGTTCGAGGTTCTCGAGGGGAAGCAAGGGGGGTCAATGCCTGCTATCGAGCTGATGGGGCTTGGAAAGTTGGCGAAAGAGAAAGCGAGAATGCTGTCGATGGGGCAGCGGAAACGACTGCAGCTTGCAAGGTTGTTGGCGATCGATAGACCGATTTGGCTGCTTGATGAGCCTTCAGTTGCATTAGATGATGATGGGGTGAAGTTGCTGGAATATATCGTTGCAGAACATAGAAAGAAAGGTGGGATTGTTATTGTAGCAACTCATATACCAATAGAGATTGAAGACGCCATGATCTTGAGGCTCCCGCCACGATTCCCTCGGAGAATGACATTGGTCGATATGCTTGATCGAAGTGATATATCGTAGCTACTAACTTCTTAAGACGGTTACAGGCATGACTCATTTGATCAAGTCATTCCTAACCTTATTCAGGAGTGGCAAGTTTGACTCTTCACTCGAGTTTTGTCTTGTAATACTTACAAAAGAAATGAAAAGGAAATGAGAGATAAATTTAAGACAATTTTCTTTTGTTAGATAAGAGTTTGTCATATTTATCCTTTCACACATGTCAATTATTTCTCCGTCAGAATCGTCTGACGCTTCAACTAGCTCATTCCTTTCACAATGTGGGTTCGAAGTATTACCTGCAATGACTACGATCGATTCATCTCGACGTCTCTTCCGTCATATAGACAGTGGAAGAACAACGGAAATTAGGGTAGTCTTGGTCCAACAAAATGAAATTACTTCCACTCCTTTCACTCTGCACCTCCTATTTTTCCGCTAGAGATTCCAGCTTCCAAAGGGGCAAATCATAGTGACCACCTAAATATAGGATAAGCTTTCTTGACCATGATGGAGTTAGGGTATTATTTAAAAAAGAATAATACTTGAATGTCACGTTATATTCTAGAAAAATAGTAATCTAAGAAAATTGATGGGAGGATAGAGTGAATGCATTTTGGACCCAACTTTTGGTTTGCGACGTATTTTTTTGCGAAATTGAAATCCAGCAAGATGCAATTAATACAAATCGACAACAAAAATGATAAAAATACTCGAATAAATGACAAGAAATGGGTAAAAATTACTTATTAATTAGAGAGAGGAGATTAAGAAAACCCAACAAAAATGTGAAACCTTACCTATGAAAATTTGAGAGAGATGAGGTTACAAAAGAAGGATAAAGATGTCTTCAAGTGGGAAAATACAAGAGGCTATAAACTAAAAAGTTCAAGTCTTTGAACTCAAAAAATGGTCCTATTTTTGCTCATTAGCCTTTCATTTGTTTCCTTCTTCGCCATTAAGCTTCACTAAGCAGAGATCACCAGATTACAAAATGGCGAACATGGGTGGTGGGGCTTGTTCCTCAGTCATGTTCCATGATTCCTTAGAAAGATTTTTAATTATATCAATATCCAATCCTGCAACTTCGTTGTTTATTCACCATTTCCATTTCCCCCCATCGTAATAGAAAGAAACCCAAGTTTTCCCCCAGATTTCCGAAACAAACGAGCGGGAGAATTAGATTTCTCGAGTCAAAATGGCAGATTCATCGATTCTTCCCACTCTCGTTGCCCAGCTCTGTCTCTGTGCTTTTTTCTACTTCGCTCTTAACATGGGGCACCCTAAAAATTACGATTTCTTGAAGATTGGGGACGGAAATCCTCTTGATTTCTACTTTATTTCTGTCTGGGGAGGCTTACGTTCTGAAAAAGAAGAGACCCTTCTTCTCAAACAGGTGAAACTTTAGTATATTCTAATTGGGAAGATTTTGTTTGTTGTTGATACTTTTGCCTTCAATCGCTAACGGCGATTTTTACTATTGCTATGGATAAAAAATGAACTAGAATCATGTTTCTCAACGTTTATTCTTTCCTGTAATGTAAGATTTTAATAATTTGTCGTTGATTTTAGCCATGGAAATCATTTCCCTGTTGGGATTCTTGATTCTTTTTGAAAGATCTGCTGGTGAAGTGAAACTACTGTTTAACTCTTAATCTTTGTCATTGATCTGTATGCATCAGATTCATTATGAAGAGAGGATTTAGCTTTGGATGAGATATGACAATGTTTCAAAAAATTCATTAAATGTATTGTTGGGCTGAAATTGTGATCAAATACAACGAGATAAGAAAAAAAAAACAGAGATCAAAACGGTCATTTTTTAAAAGTTAGTATATCCATCTTCAGAGTATTATATGAGTGTGGATTTTACTTCTCAATTGTTTTGTGCTTCCTTTGTTAATATTAGTGCCAAGTTCTAAGAATGTTTCTTGTGAACAATCAAGATGGAGAAGATGGCGAAGGCTTCTCACGCAAAGTTTGTCTTGCACATCCGTGAACCGGGCGAAAATGATCGCTTGATGAAGAACGTAAGTACATCTTCTTCATAAAAACCAGAAGATTGAAACTGCTGTGATTGAGAAAAATGTTCATTGGAAGACTGCTTATGAAATAGATTCTCCCGTGATACATTACATATGATATGTTTTTGGACCATTCAATCTATCAATGTATTAGGCTTCGTTTTTTTTGTGTTCTAGCTGTTAGTCTGTTACTGACAATTATCTTTTTCTCTAAACGACAGGGTACGCGGTATTTCTCATCGCTGAAAGTTCCCTGGTATTGATCCTTCTCAAACCAGTTCTCTGAATTCGGTAAACTTGTAAATTGTAATCTTTTGTGCATCAGTGTTATTTGCATATTCATATCTTTGGGTCACTCTCCTTTACGTGTAATTATGAATGTAGGCATGGTATACAGACGTCAAGAGGAAACGATAGGGGTTACTTCATCGAGCGGATGAAGTTACAATATGGGCAAACATTAGACATCGTTGCCATAGATACAGGACTATTACAGGTTTCAAATCGCTTGAACTTGCTTTCATCAACTTTTTAGTTGTATGTTTGCTGCTCTTAATTCGTCCGCGCTCTCTAACTCATTATTGATGAACTTCTAGGAGTCTTTGGCTATGGGATCGGCAAGTGACATGGTGAACAATCGGTTACATTGGCTAAAAAGAACTCTTCAAACATCAAACAGTAACTGGTAAAACTTCTTTAACAATTATCGTTGATTATAGTTAAGATTTATTGAACCCGTTATAACATTTCATACATCATGGAAGATGTTCTCAATCATTGTGGTGTTCCAGCCACTTCAATCTCATCGATGTCAGGATCTGGAGATGGATTCATGGATGTTTCTTGCCATCCCGCTGCCCGAATTTTTTGTGCTGCAAACTTATTTGTGTTCTAACTACTCTTTTTCCCCCAAAATGAAGGCGTATAGTTGTTGGGTTTCACCCATTGGTTACTTGTGAAGACAATACTCGGTTGGTGGAGACAAAGCATCTTTTCGAGTCGATCCATCAAATCTTTGTCGAACACAGAGTGGTAAATTAGTCGAGCCATCCTTGACACTTTTCATTTCCAAGGGTTTACGATCTCCCTAACATAGAAGAACTAACTCCATAACCTAACCTATGCATTTTTCTTGGCTCTCCAGAATGCATACCTGAGTAGGCGTGGTTGCGCTCACAATATTCGTATCGGTAGCACAGCGTACATTGGGTTTCCGGGTCCTATTCAGACAAATTACTTCACATCTCAAAGATCCACCTTGAGAGAGTAAGTCTCCTCAACCTTCAGTTTGGATTGGATGATGCTAGTTAGGCAATCTATCTAGGCCTCAGGTTGTTCGGTTATCCCGAAACTCACCCACCCTCACAGCTATATATCGTGTGCATTTTGCTCATTCTCATATCACTAACCCTGTCTTTCTCGGCCACAGGTTTCTACTCCATCGCGTCAGCTTGCTAGAGACGGTGGGTACTGAGAGATGACATGTTGTATTGTAGACTTTTCGGGATGTTTCGATGAAATACTGTTCGATTTTTCTCGTACATGTCATGTGAATATGACATTTATTAGGTTATATACAGAGATGACGATATAGACATTGTGAATGGAACTTATAGGAATGATTTGAAAGCTCTAATGTTCTAAATCTTTTTCATGGCAGGTGTTCTACTATGTGAACACAGCAGGAGAAGTTGTTCATAGAACTGAACTCCAACAAAAGGGTAGAAAGGTCATTTAAAGTTGAGGATTTTTGGGGAATTTTGGCTCTCACTTGTACACGGCTGAGCAATATATGACATTTTGTTTTTCTTGTTATTTTCTGGCATCTGTACTTCTTTTTAGGGGCACAAATTTGAATTCTAAACATATTTTTTAAGAATATTTTAGAAGATGCATCGTGGACTGATATCACAGACAACTATATTAATATCTTAGGTAGGTAGTAATCATGGTTCGAATTTATTTATTTTAAATTATTTAGTATTTACCTTGGTCCATTTGGATCGTTAGGTCCATCTATGATTATAAAAATTTATTTGTTAAGTAGTATCAATTTTCACCATAAATTTTTAATTTCATCAAATTAAATTCTAAATTAAATAAGTGTGGCAAAATTTAACCTTTGTTCAATTTTTGCTAATTCACGAAGTAATTTGAAAAACAACGTAAACAAATTCATAAAAGTATAAATTTAACGAAAATTAAGTTTTATACAAAAATTAAGTTTGATTAAGGTACAAAATTCACCCGACATTATTTTCTTAGAAAATTGAGTCTTAAATAATTTCTCTTAAACTTAGAATTTTGTGTAGGATCAATTTCATCAATTTTACATTAAAAACATGTTTCATAATTTATTTGACATAGAAGAGATGGCAAAAAATTGGCAGGTTCGATCCTCGCTTATACCCAACCTGATCGGGTTGGGGAATCCCCAGTTTGATCGAGGACGGGGTCAAACCAGGGATCCCAATTGAGATCCCTGTCCCCACCCCGTTTAATATTTTATTACTTTTTCTATTTTTTTATATAATAATATTAATATATATTAATTTAATAAATACTTTTTAATTTTTTTAATAAAAAACTTTAAGCTAATATCTCATTTAGTCCATTTTCGTTCATTTGTATAGTAGTAATAACACAAAATTAAAAATTAAAAATATATATTTATAATGGGACGGAAAACCTCCCTGATCGAGAATCTCCACCCGGGGAAAAAATCTCCAATGGGGCGGGGATGGGGATGACCCTCGACTTGTCCCACCCTGTTGCCATCTAATTTGACATATTATAATATTCCTTTCTAACAGATTTTTAATTGCAATCTAATCATAAGATAAAAATTACTCTTTTCAATGAATTTCTAGGCGATAATTGGGAAAGCATCCCAAATTTAAGGTGTAATTTTGGTTTTTTTTTTTTTTTTAAGTGTAATTTTGATGAAATAGAAAGGTAGTGTTAAAATTGATATACTTGCGAAATTTTATAATCCCTTCTAGGAAAAAAGGGCGGGAAGTGGAAGAAGGAGAGGAGCTTATAAATGGAGGAACAAGACGTGTCTGAAAATTAGGGTTTCGGGCCTCACACTCCGCCATGAATGAGGCTCCGTGGTTTCAGAGCGACCGGAGGAGTTCCTTCTTTTCCTCGCTCTGTCACTTAACGATCCGCCGTGGATCGCCGGCAGCCGGTGATTTCCCCTCCGAACCCTCGCCCTCTCTTTCTCTCTCTCTCTCTCTTTCACTGTGTGTGTATGTGTGTGTGTGTATATATATATATAATAAATCTCTCTCTCTCTCTCTCTCTCTCTCTAAAAGTGGCTATGATGATGATGATTTCGGACTTTGGAGTGTGAGGAAGTTAGGGCAATGGTGAAGGAGCTTCGATCCATCGGCACGGCGACTCGGCTGGTTTGTGAGACTGACTCAGTTGTAGTTTTTCAGGCACTTGCTAGGGTTCGCCGCCATGGCCGGCCTCCTCAGCTTTGCCCCATTTCTAGATCTGAGCCGCCCTTTTTCTCTAATCTCTTTCAGGCACCGTATTACGTTATATTTTCTATGTTTTTTCACTCAATGCTCGGTAGCTCTTTATTTTGATTTAGGTAAAACCGATATTCGACTTGTAAAATAATAAATTCGATTACATTTCTTACCCAGGGAAAAGTCCCAGAAACTATTTTATCATGTTGGAAAATTTACAGGTTTACGAGAACATCATTAGGGAGAAATTCAGTAGAGAAACTTGCATCAAACAGGATTGCTGCCATGGATAAACCTTTACTTGCTGCGAACGAAGAGCTTTGCAGAAGAGCATTTGGCTGAACAGCTGAACCAGCAAGATAAAAACCCTCCAGCACCTACGGCTGCTTGTGAAGAACTGACTTCTTTCCTTTGTATGACTCTCACAAACTCATCTGAGCTTAGATCTCCATCCCCATTTGCATCAAATATGTGAAATATGATGTCCACCACATTTCTAGTGATTGAAACTCCACAAACCTTGTACAAAAAGCCACATTATTCTTATGGTTGTTAGGCTGATTTGAGTAGTTGGTTTTAGCTTTTAAGATTCAAAGTTTTGGTACTTACATGGGAAGCTGCTCTCTGGAAATCTTGTTTTGTCAATTCCCCATTTACCTTTCCGTAGCTGAAAATGGCCAAAGAGAAGGATTCTAACTTCTTGCGTAGCTCTGCAAAGTCTTTGAATTCTTCATATGTGATTCTGATGTTTCTGAATTGGGGTTCTTTGTTCAATGCTTCGACTCGATCCAGGAGTTTGTCTATGTGATTTATGTCAGCCGAAGCAACCATGGACAGTGCAAAGTCTTTGGCCGATATGCTTCCTTGGGATTTGAAGTCGTAATGTGAAAACTCTAATCGTAGTATCTGCAATCACCCGATTTGAAGTTTGGTATTGGGATCACAATATTGAAATTTCATCAAAGTTCTGAGTTTACTTTTGTTGTGTCGTTATCATTTAGTTTCAATATGATGTTTTTGTTTTTAGAAATTCCGTCACAAGTTAGATCTCTCCTTGTGTCCTTACTATTACTAAATATTAGTAGTTTTCTTAAATGACGTATCGGTTTTTACAGGGAATGACATACCTCATCATGAAGTTGTCTTAGGAATTGGACAAATTTGTCATGGTGAAGGGAACCTTTTCCATCTTGACCAAAGAAGTACTCTACCAAACCACCATTTTCCACGCAAACTTTCATCCCGAGTCTTCTTCCATCTCTATGACGAGCTCCTTGTCTGTTCTGTTTTCTCATCAAAGCCATCACTTTCTTGAACTCCTCCCTGTCTATTTCACTATTGGACCCACAAACATATACCCCAAACTTCAGCATTTTGTTGGATGTAAAGACAACCATGTGAAAATGACGAATAATAGAGTTATGATTTGACTAACCCATTGTTGTCAATGTCAAACATTTTGAATGCCACTGAAAAGCTGGACTCTGGTATGCTGAGTAGGGTAACAAAAAAGATGTACCTGCAAGTTATTGGCAACAAAATGCTTTGTAAGTTACACTGCAGGAACTCATTATATAGGCTTTTTTTCTTCTTTGGTTTACTATAATGAGTATTGTATGCTTTGTAGGTTTTACAAAATAGTGAACTTAAATGGTGAAAGAATAAGGGATGGATTGCTCAACTCTGCAAAAGAGATGAGGCCATCACTGTTGATGTCGAAGAGCATGAAGAATTCTGAAGGAACACAATATAATTCTCCATGAATTCTTTCTCCTCTTAGAAAGCCCTCTCTAACTCGATTGGACTCTGATGGAGGAAACACCGGAACAATGGCTCTCATCAGATCTGCTGGTGTCATAAAGATTTCTCCTTCAGGTGTGTGAACAGAGGCAAAGTACTCGAACACCTTCTCAGGAGGACTTTGAATTCGTATGCGTTTTTCATAGTTAAAAAACACCCTTCTCCTATAATCATCTGGGATGAAGCACAAATGTTACACATTAGCTTAAGCTTTGAGAAATGGGATTTTGGGAAAACATTGAAAGTTTGATGTTAGTTGATGAACATTCTTACCTCCAAAGAGAAACTTTGATTTCTTCCTCGCATTCTGATTAGGGAATGGGTATTGGAATTGGTCTTCTTTCATTGTCCATTTCGTTTCTTTTTGGAAGTCGGCAAAAGATACATTTGAATTGGAAGTTGAAGAATTCAAGCATAAAAGCGATCCGATCCCAACTGCCACAACTCCCGAAGAAACTGATTTGACCAAGAAATCAAATATGGAGCTTCTTTTCGACTCTTCACCCGAGCCAGTGTTGTGAGACGATGCTAACAAAGAAGATGACGGAGATGTTGATGCCGAACCTCCAAGTTGGTTATTGAACAGTCGAACGGTAAGACGTTGAGAAGTTACAACTCTGTGAATAGATGCAGAAGATTTTGAAACCAAGAGCGTGGAAGAAAACATACTATGATTCAAATTGATCTTGAAGTTCTTCCGAATATCTTTCAGGTCTTGTTGAAGAAGAGGGTTAAGGGAGGAGGCAAAAAACAAAATGAGAGACAGAGTAGGAGAGAGGTAAATGATTTGGCAAAATTGGAACGAAAATGGGGCTTTGACTAAGTCTATGGTTAATAACGGTTTGTTCAAAATTTAGTTGGTTTTCAGGGAGGAGAAAAAAAGCAAAATGAGAGATAGAAAGAGGGGTAAAAACTTGGCAAATTGACGAAAATGAGTTTTGACTGAGCCTATGGTTAATAACTATTTTTTCAAAATTTAGTTTGGCTTTCGTGGTCCATCCAAGGAATTGAGTTTTAGTAAATTGATTAAGTATCAAATTTTTATTTATCAATACAATACATTTGTAATGAAGAATGGCCTTTAAACAAAAATTGGGCCTATAAATAATGGGCTTGGTGGAGAGAGAGGGTGATATTGTTATGAATTGAGGCTTAATACTTTAGGCCCATCAAATTTTAAGGAAATGTGGAAGATTTTAAAAGTTTTTTTCCGTACAACATCAAAAGTCATAAGGAGATATATGTCAATTGCTGTTCTATGACGAAACTATTTTGTAGGTGACAAATTTTAGCTAGATTTGAGTATTTACAATTGATTATATATATTTATTTGTTTATTTATTATTTTTTCCTATCGTTTTAATCCGATTCTTAAACTTAAGTAATATATATTTTAGTCTCTAGTTTTTCAAAAAAAGAAAAAAAAAACAATTTACCAAAATGAGCATAGTTCAATCGTAACATGTTAATACACATATTTGAAGCCACGTCACCTATTTGTTAAAACAAAATAAAGATAAAGATTAAAATGATTTTTAAAAAAACTTAGAGATTAAAATAGACTTTCGAAAAGGGAGAATTTCACTAGGTGGTCATTCATATTGTTATATTTGTAAATATAGCAACAAAATTATGATTTTGCAAATATGACAATATTTTTAATGTTTTCAACTGCCTATTTAGATATTTTTACACAATTTCATCTTTATCCTTATACGTATTATTTGTTAATGTCTATCACTCTATCAATAATAGTCACTGATAGACGTTTCAAGGCTATTTTAATATTTTCTATGCTAGGTTTGAGCTATGTTTTTCTTTTCTGTTTTGCTATATTTGTAATTAATTGTAAATTTCAAAAGCCAACACAAGCATAACTTAACAATTTAGGCTAGGGATGTTCATGGGGCCGGGAATTCACAGGGATTGGGTTTCCCGTGGGGATTTTTTCTACCCTCCATTTAATTCCCCATCCCTGCGAAATTCCCCATGAAATTTCACGGGAATCGGGATGGGGATTCCCCGTGGGGAATTCACGGGGATAGGGTTCCCCATGGGGATTTTTCCCCGTTTATTATTTTACTTTTAAATTGTTTCTCAATTAAACATTTTTCTTAACAAAATTTCTAATTAATTAATTAATTTTCAACGATAAAAATTTTATTTACATGTTCTAATCCTCCTTTATATATTTAGTGGATAGAGAAGAATATGGTTTTATTAATATATGTAAGTATAGAAATTTAATAATAAGATTTTTTAATGTGTATATATATATATATATAGATACATACATACATACTAAAAAATGTGAGACAGGGCGGGGAATAGAGAACGGAAGATGGGGAATGCATTCCCGTCTCCGTTCCCATTTAGATGTCGGAAAAAAAACTTTCCCCAACCCCGTCCCGTGGGAAATTTAAACGGGGATTCCCCACCCTATTTAGGCGGGTCTCCATGAGATGAGACTCCGTGGGAGAAATGAACATCCTTAATTAAAGTATCTTACTCATTTATGTAAAATCAGAGGTAGAGGTTGGATTCTTCACTCCAATATTAGAAAAAGAAAAAATTAAATTTCAAAAGTATAATATGGAATTATCCATTAAGAAAAAAATGATCTGCCCTACCTGATCTGTGGGCATGGCAACTCTCCAATCTGTCATTTTGAGTGTCTTATCCACAATTTTCCCCCAAATAAAGATAATAAATGAAGGAAAGAAAAAGAAAAGATTCCTTATCAACTTTTGATGTTAAGGTGACGTGGAGGTGGGGCCTCCTTCTTCAGTGCGATTGAGACCTTTTATTTCTTTTCGAATGATAATTCCAAACATATTTCATCTCCAAATTAAATTATAAAACTTTTTTTTATTATTGTTTAATATGAACATAGTTTAATATATTTCTAAACTTTTAAAATTGTATCTATTTTTTAAAAATCATTCATTTATTAGATATCTAATTTAAAGTTTAGTACCTTATATACCAAAATTAAAAGTTTATCGATCTATTAGATGCAATTTTTAAAAGTTCTAAAACTAAATTTGTAATTTAACCATTGACGTATTATTATAATTAATAGGATAAAAAAGATTAATTTTCTTATCTTAAAATTTAATGGGAACATTTTAAAGTTATCTTTTCATATTATCCTATAGTCTATTTTAAAATAAATAAAATAGTTTTCCTAAAAATTTTGTAAAATAATTTCAAGCATTTAAAAATTACCTTAAATTATTCTTTAAAGAGTTTTTTAAAAAAGAAATAAAAGATTATATCTTGAAAAACACTGCAAACAATATAAGTAACCTAAATAATTTAGCCTCAGTTTAAAATTTATCGAAATTAGAACCTCTTAAACGAACCTTAATTAGTTGTTAGTTATGTTTAAAGTTTAAATTTCTAAATAACATTTTATAACCGTATTAAAGAGAGATTAATTTCAAAGACTATTTTAATATAATATCAAATTAAATTATATAAAATTGAGCTAAATATACAAGTAAAAGAAAATGATTTTTTAAAAGAAAAAAAAAAAGTTAAACACGCTTATAGTAAGATTAGGCTTCATTCCTATTTAGTCTCTGCCGTCATTTTTGTCTCTGATATTTAAATTTTTGTTTTAATTTAATTTTCAAAAGTGACGTTCTTATCCCAAGTTCAAATTTGTTTCAAATTTAGTTTTAAATTCATCCCATATATTAAGTCTGACTGATAGAAGATCTAATAGAATGATGGTGTGATAGCTAACCTATATTAATTAGATTTTAGTAACAAGTATTTTTTAGTTTAATCCGACAAATTTTATTATTATTTATTATCTTTTACTTTGATGGCATTTCTTCTCTCCTCTTCCAATTTCTCTTTTTATTTATTTCTTCCCCTCGTCTTGGAAAGCCTCACTTTTTCAACGAAGACCAGAACCCATTCAATCAATTGAAATCAATGCGACTTCGTCCTACCAGGAAGAGTCTGTGAAGGATGAGAACCCACTATGTTCTAAATTATAATGTAAATTAGTAAATTTTTTTACAACCAACTAGATTCATCGACAATAGTATTTCTTTTTTTCTAGATCTTTCGTTATGGTTATCTAGTCAACATATGTTAACTGTCAAATGATCATTTTGTTAGACCAATTGATAGTCATCTAAATTTAATCATCCATTACAAACATTAACTCAAACCTTAAAGATCAATTAAAAATTAAATTCAAACGACATTTTACTCTTAAAATAATTAGTTTAATGTCATATGCCTTCAACATCACTAAGCTGTGGCTGTACCAATTTGATATTACCCAAATTCCAAGGACTGACACTCAAAAGTCCACAGATTGTTTTTTGTCCAGCTGTTGCTCCCACCCACTGTTTTTATTAACATAATTTTTTTAAAAAATTATGTTAATAAAAAAAGAAACCATTCCTTCTGAAAATCCAAATCCATCGAGTGAATCCCTGCGAAATGAAGAAATATAAATTAAAACAATTCTGTAATAGAGATAAAAGGGAAAAATTATAAAAGAAAAAAGAAAAAAGAAAAAAAAGAGAGAAAAATAAAACAAACACGTCACGTCAATTCACAAGAAGGAAAAAAAGCAGCAAAACTTTTTACCTTCTCAGGAAAAGAAGCACAAAGCAACAAAAACGCAGTTCAAAAGAGGCTGATCACTGCCACGTCAACTCTCTCGCCGCCCACGCCAAAGAAACTGAAATTAATGGACGGAAGCCGTCAAATCACACGGCGGAGATAACAGAATGGCAACACCGGTAATGGAGTATTTTCCAAACCCTAAATCTACACATCTGGTCCGATTAGTGGTTACACAACTTTTTAATCCATGTGAGTTTCATTAAATCGTGATGGATTGCTGGATTTAATACTAATTAGAGGTCTGAACGCCGATTCCTGGCGAACGTACACAAATTCATATCCATCTGTGTATAAAATATTAATTTGTACAAGGAGCTTTCAGAGATCTCTGTAGTGAATGTCAGGTTCGGTCGCCGGAGCACATCAAAAAGAAAGTACCGTCCACGATTCGTCGGAACCTGATACCGCCACCGCTGCCGGAGATCGGAAGCGCTGCGTTTCCATCTTCGGAAAGCCGACGATTAGGAAATTTCTAACCAATTTTCCCATTCCACCATACCGAATGATTATAATGTTTCTTCGGCCCTGGACATAATCGACAGCCGGCTATGCTTCGGCTTAAAATCGGCTCTGCGCCGTTGCTGATGTGAAGAAGGCCGAATCAAAGCCGCTAAAGCTCGCTTCACCAGATCGCCTTCAACGCCTCCGATTCTAACCAGAGAGTTCGTCATCGCCGATCTACGAGCATTCAGTCTATTCGGCGAATACGGCGCGTGAGACTGCGAAACGATGCCTTTATGGAGGCTACACCGGAACGAGCCAGGGTGCGTGGTAGGAGAACACATACAGGTCCTCTTGGAACTGCTCCGCCTCTGCACCACTTGAACATTACCACCGCTGCGAGAAGAAACAGACACGGAACTGTGAAGAGCAAACCGCACGGACGGCACGGAAACCGGAGACGAGCCGTGAAGCTTCACGCGCGACGGGGAAGTCGATCTGCAGAAGAAGGAAGTGGCTGATGTAGAGGAGAAGCTGGAACTCGAAGACGCGAACGCCGACGGGGATGAACTACGGCAATTGTAGAATCTTCCGGACGGAGAGAGCGATCGGAGAACTGATCCGTTCGATCTTCGAGAAGTTGCCGCCATTTTCGTTACAGTAGAGAGAGAAGGGAGGATGAATCTGGAGCCTTCTGCTCAGCTTTCTGCCAAATACGCCGCGTTTGGCTGTTGAGTTTGGCAAACCCATCTTCACTCCAAGTATGTATTTATAGGAATCCGACGGACCAGAAGAGAATGGTTCGATTTCTCTGTTTTGGATATTTCTTTTTTGGGGAGGCATCTTTTGCATTCATACCCTTCATCTTTTGTATATTTCTGAAACTCGACATGTCAAATTTTTAATTCGAGATATTCGTGCTATTACTAATGAATCATAATTATGTTTGATTTTGTACTAAAATAATAAAAATAATCATGTTTAATTTTGTGTTTAATCTCATAATATACAAAACAAGAAAATGTTATATTAATTAGAAAGCGCCAACAAAGGGTCTCTAACTGAATTTTAAAGGGAGAAACGCATGAATTAAAAAAAAGGGCTAAATGCTATTTTTGTTATGTTTCACTTTGGTTACTCTAGTATACTTTCCAAACGTCAGTTTTTGTATTTTTTTAAAATGATCATTTTGATCTCTATTTATAAAATTTTAGAGGTTTCTTAAATTTTTTTTTTTTTGATATTTTACCTTAGTGAGTGAATGTCGTACTAAAATGTTATTTGAAATATTTGAGATAAATATAAAAATGAATGGACTAAAATAGTTACCTTTTAAAAGTAAATTAAATGAAATGAACAGAAGTTGAGATAATAGGAACCAAAATGAATCTTTTGAAAATATAAGAATAAAAATGAATCAAAATTAAAAGTATATGACCAAACTAATATTTAAATAAAAAAATTAAAGTTATGATCTAGATTTTACTAGAATTGATAATTATAAAAAGAGATATAGACCAAAACGAACATAAGTCATCGATAATTAATGAATCTACTTACGTCATAGAAAAGTTCTAGAAAAATTCAAAATCTGATTCATAAGCTATGAAAAAATCGTCTGGATGAGACAATTGTTTTTTCGGTATCATTCAAGTTAGTTAGATTATTCTACATAACAACAATTTTAAGCAATAAATAATATTCGATTATTTATAAAAAATATATATATATTCGACTTTGATGAGATCTTAAATTTCAATTTCTACCCCTATAATTAAATTGAAATATTAAGAGCAATAGAAAATAATTATAAAGTCTTTGTGCGGGGATGGGGTGTCCAGGTGCGGTAGAATCTTAGGTTATTGTTTATTAAAATTTCTAAATATTCTTTTCGTTAAAGAAATAAAGTAAACATAAAATAATAATAACAATCAAGCATCATTAATCATTGAAACGGTGAGAAATTTTAAAAAAAAAATTATAATAATCTTTTAAATCAAATATGGGGGACAGAAATACATGTGATGTTCCTCGTAATTATTGAACAAATAATTCAACGAATAATCACTTATTGAATTTGATTTTATTAAATTTAAACATGATTCCTTATAGTTTTTTAAAAATGGGAGCATCTATTTATTAATTTATTAACCTAATATCTATATCCTCCCTAAACATCTTTTTTAGTACAACAAAAATGTAGTAAAGAGATTTGAACCTAGGGTCATTTAAACCACTCCTACCTGTCTTAATTTCAAACAAAAAATAACAATAAAAAAATGAACATTGAAATAAAATAATATTCAAAGTCAATAAACTAATATAAAATGTGATTAAGACACCTATCTCTAGTTAAAAGGTCATGAGTTCTAACCTCCACCCCTTATGTTGTAAAAAAAAATTAATATAAAATATTTGTAAGTCGATGAAATAAACATTGGATTTTTTTTTTGACAATAAACATCGGAGAACTAAACAACTAGAATACAATAATTATAAAAGATAAACTTAAAACATATTTTAATCTTAAAATAAAACAGTATCAGGAGATGATGTCGGGAGGTGCAACATCACGCGAGTGTCACGCCTTTCTCTCTTAGCTTGAACTTTATCTTTGCATAGAAATCTAGCATTTAGTGTGGTATTCTATTGATTGCACTATGATGCCTAAGTTAGTACACAAGGTGGGAGCAAATGGGTATGGAGCACGTAAACTTGTAATTTAATGACAAAAATCTCCATAAAAATTTGTGTAACGGTGTGTAGAGAGTTTTTCGTAGGAATTTGTACAAGAGTTTTTGCATACCTCGATTCAGGTTCAAGTGTTTATTTTGTATGTTGAGAGAAAGAATGGGAGGGAGAGCCAAACGAGCGAATGTTGGGACCCCTGACATTCTACATTTCTCTCAAACTTTTTAGAGTCGTGCGTGTCACCGTCAAGGATAGCCACCTAACTTGTTGTAAGGTTCGTCACAGGTTCTAAATCTCAAATTTGTTAAACTTGTTTGTATGCTCGTACGATGCGTTCAGGTATTGGTCCGGTACGTTTGGTGTTTTTCTCTCATCTATTCACGCCAGCTTCATCTATTTCTCCACTGGCACTCCACACAACATTCTAAATTTACTCCTGAACCAAAAAAAATAATTCATGTCTACATGTTAATTAATATATTCAATTCGAACCAATAATAGAATATAAAAAAAAGGGTTAGTTTAAAGGCTAAAATAATATTTTTGAAGTCAGAAATCCATGAATCAAAATACAATTTATATGAGTGTTTAAATAATCATTAAGGTTAAAATTAAGATAAAAGACCATTGGTGGTGAGCATGCCAGCCAGCAGCCAAGCTTTGTCAATAATGAAATTTAGAAAAGTACGAGGGCTGAACAGCAAAAATAAAAGATACAAAAATGGAAACTTTTTTATTTTGGTGGGAAAAGTTGCAAATGATGCATAAGTTTAACCCAACCAACCACTGGGCGGTTGGGTTAGTTGAACCGGATTGTGGTTCAGCTATATGAGCCAGCCTGCAGTTCTATTCTATTTCTAATTAAAATTTATATTTTTTAGTAAGTTGCTTTTTACTTTTTTTTTTCTCTCTTTTCCTTTTTGGCCTTTTAATCCCAAAATTGCCAAAACGACAAAAATGGCACCGTTCGATCTGACAGCTGTCTTCCTATTCGCCAGTTGTTGCCACGTAAGCTGTCAGTAACGCTTTGTATTACACGTCCAGACGAACGTATCCAATAAGGTGTTTTCTTATATTATACCCAAATTGCCCTCCATTTAAATTTAATTTTGAAATTAATTCATTTTGATACCTAAATATTTAATATATCAATTTCGTCACCATTATAGTCCTCGTTATTATTTTGCTGGTACTTGTTTACAAATGAATAATATAGTTTCGAATACATGTATTAATGTTTTAGAGGGATTGTATATTAGAGACGTATGATTGGGTAGGTGGACAAATTTTGAGTGCCAAAATAATAGTAAAGATTAAAATATTCTTTTTTAAGTCTAACAACAATCTTAATTGTCAATCTAACCTATCTACCTCGATTGATTAAAGCATATATTCCTATCAATCTCCACCTCTAACTGTTGTACAATTCAAAAAAATAAAAAAAATAAACATTCTGGTTATGGTAATATTTTTACCGACAATTATTTAAGAAATGGATAATGTTGTTTTTAATATATGTCCAAATATAGACATGAACATATATTTAAGTTGTACTAAAAAATAACATATAAATAAGCCATATAGATTAAGTGAGACCAATATTTAGGATAAAATAACAACATAACATGTAAAATGGTTACTTTTTTAGTATAACAAATGATATTGATGGATTTGAATTCATAATTTTTTTGTCAGAGACAGGTATCCAAGTCAAACTCATATTGAGATTGTTACCTTTTGAAAAGATGAACTAAAATAAATATTTTGAAAGTTTAGAAATAGAGTTACATGAACTTACAAATTTAAACCCATATATTTTTTAGGCATTTAAAAAAAATCAAAATAATAAAATAAATTTAAACCCATATATTTATGTTTGGGTTATTTTTCTTTTGGTTTTTAAGACTTTCAATTATGAAAATTATGTTGTTTACTTTTTTTTTCTTGCTTTCAAATCTTAGCCAAATTAAAAAAATTTATGTTGGTCAAAATTGCTCAATGCCAACCGTCTAATTAATTTTTGGATTCTAATATACAAAATGGTCCCCTAAATAATATTTATGTACAAAAATGACGTATGAAAGAATTGAGCATATATTTGAGAGGTTATTTATGATTATAAATAGGGTTGGTTTAGAATCATTTGTCCAAGAAAAATTCAAAGTAGTTGGGTGCAACATTATAAATTTAATAACAACATTCTTTGGCAAACCAAAATCCACTTCACATATTTCTTTTCTATTTAGTTTGAAAAAAAAAACTTCAAAGGTACTGGTTAAGATATATATCATCAATGTTCAAATCTTCACTCCCACCCATCGTAACAATACCAAAATTTCCTCTTTAAAGAATAACAAAATATAAAGAAGCAAATATCAGATTTAGGGTGTGTTTGGAAGTGATCGATAGAATTAGTGATTTTGAAAAAAATAGATTGAAGTAGTATAATTGATTTTCCAAAATCATCATTCAACTGATACTTAAAAATCAATTTAAAGTGTTTTTAGACTTTCTTAAAAATAATTTTTTAATTTTCCAAACATGATCAATAAAAAGAGAGAGTGATTTTGAGAATGCGAAAATCTCAAACACACTCTTAAAGCAATCTATTTTAAAGTTTATAGAGATAACAAAATACAAATATAAATCTTATTATGATATTTGAAACTGTCCTAGTGTGTGTTTGGGAGTTTTGCACTTGTTAAAATAACTTCTCTTTCTATTCATCATGTTTGACAAATTAAAAAATTGATTTTATGATAGTTTAAGATCACTTTAAATTAATTTTAAGGTATCACTTGTATGACGATTTTGAAAAATCAATTATACCTGAATCTCTTTTTTCAAAATCACTACCATCACTCTCAAATATACCCCTAAGTTATAATATTCACGTCTATAAGACACGGTTAAAAAATAATACAATATTTTCTTCTTATAAAAATTTTAAAGAACACAATATATTTTAAAATATATTACTTCATCACATTTCAAATATATATATAATACAAAAAGAATGTAGTTTTTTTTCCCCAAAGGAAAAGAGTGTTGATCTTTTTAAGAATAAATATCATATTGGTAATAATTAAAAAAAAAAGTGCTTGATAAGAATCGTACTAACCATAAAGGTATATTTTTCCATAATTTAGAGGGAACAATTAATATATATATATAATTTTTTTTTTTTTGTATAAGTATAACCTTTTCCCGGCAATTCAAAATATCAAGTTAAAAAAATTCATATCTTACAAGTTAAATTTATTTAATTTACAAATCAACTAAAATTTGTTCAAATTGAAATAAGTGATTCTAATACCATGGTCTTTTTTCTTTAACCTTTTCATCTAAATTCACGTGTTTAATCAAATCTTATTCAACTAACTTGACATGATTGTTTATAAATGGACATCCTAAACGTACCACATGCCCATCACATGACTCAAAAGTATGTCTTTCTTCGACTTTTGACAACTCTAGATTCTTCAACTTAGATATAATTGTTGGGTTTTGACAAATATTAAAAGTGAGATTATCTTAAGTTGAAAAGATACTAGGAGAAGCGTGCTCTAAGTACTATAAAGAGAGCTAATAATTTTGAGCTTGATTCATCCCAATTGAAACACTTTAAACTTGGTATATACTAGCTCTACTTAACCGATATTTGTTTTGAGGGGGTGTTTAGCGTAATTAGGATCAGGGAGAGAATTTTTTGTGATTGTAATAATTTTCACATAGTAAATTTTCTTTGTGGGTGGGTTTTCTTCGATTCGAAGTTTTTCATGTAAATTTTTGTGTTTTCTTTTAATTTGTCTCAATTATTTTCTACTTATTTCTGTTATAGAAATAGAAGGTTTTTTTTTCCATCGATGACAGCACCGCACCGACGTCCCTGCCTCGTGACCGCCATCTTTAGCTCTTTTCATGCATCATGATTAATATCGTGCCCACAATAGATAGCTAGGTTTCTCGTTTAGGGCCACATAGTGAGTTGTTAGTCATGCATGCCATCACTCAATACATTCCTCTCAATTTACAACTCTATCCTAATTTTATGTCATAGTTTTGTTTTAATTCTTTGATTACTGGAGTGTCACTTAGATCTTTATCTCAATCAAATAAACTCTTAATTTTATTAAGGAAACACTCGATCCCATCAACAATTAATCATTTTCATACCATCAATCGAGATATTTATAACTATTTCAGGTTATGAATTATTCATATCCCGATAAAATATCTATTTATTCATTTTTGTCATTAGCATCTAAACTTGAGTATCAAAATCGTCTTCTCTCAAACATTTTTTTTTACACGCTATTAGTGGATTAGGACATTTACATCAAAAGTATTTTCAAATCTAATTAGCATTTTAAATTGCTTTTTTTTCTATCTTATTTATTGAACTATGTTCAAATTGACATGAATAATTATATTCTAAAATAATTTTTTCTCCAAAACAATTAGTCCAGACAATATGAAAATTTCAAATAGTAAAAATAATTAAGTGATGTGTGCCTATAGACTTGTGCTTATCTTAAACTCAAAATTTGCTCCAGTGCAGCTGCATTAGAGATATCTATTATTTTCATTAAAATAATAAAGACGATTTTCCCCCATCATTTTCAATCTTTTAATATATAACATGTTTAATATCTCCATCAATATCAAAATTAATCTCAACATTTAAATCCCTATTTTTAAAAAGATTTTTTTATAAAAGAAAAGCAAATATTTATTTACATTATTAAAGAATGTAATTTGTCCCATCTATTTATTTAAAAATAAAAGATTCCTTCTTTCTCAAAAATAAAAATAAAAAAAGAATCCAAAAGGTGATATTTTATTTTCATTTATCTCTCTTTAATGTAAGGGGATAATTATATGATATTTTTAGTGCACATCTCCTAGCTAGGAAAATCAATCATTTTTTACAAAAAGAAATTAAATTTTAGTCTCTCTCTCAATTTGATTGCAATTAAGAGAGAACAAGTGGACCAAATAAGTAAATTTTAGAATTTAAAAATTCCACTATAAAATTAGGTGTCACATGTAAACAATAAGCTCTCCACTTTGAAGCTTATCTAAAATGTTCCAATCAAATATTATATCCAAAGGATATGTTATGAAAATTAAAGGGTCAATTCAAGTTTGGTGTATGCAATTTGGATGCCTTCAAAAGTAAACTTTTACCATATAATATTATCTTATAGATATAGTTTATGCTTTGGACCCACATCAAATATAAAGATTTTAAAATTAGAGAACTTGGGAATTTGACAAACTTCAAATTCTTTGTAGAATCAAACAAATGTCAAAAGATTGAAAATTTGTGCCATGAGTAACCAACCATTGTGGGTAAATATTATTTTTTTTAACACATTATTTTCTTCTCAAAACTTTCCAAATTTCTCCTTTTCAACTTATTTTAATCATTAATAATTTGGATATAAATCTAGATCAATTTTGAAGCCCAATATTTGACTGGTTGTAATGTAGTTTTAATGAACAATTTTGGTTGATTTCAGTCATTGATTCTGCGGGATACAAAATCAACCAATCAAGTGTTAAGTGGGTTCAAAATATATATACACTCCCAATCACCACCCCTAAATATCTTTTTCCCTAAAAAGTGTACATATGAAACAACGTTGTTTTGCTTGTTTATTCAAAAGAATGTCATTTTATCAACGACAAAAACAAAAGTTTAGTGAATAAAATAAAGACGTTTTACTTTAAATGGTGATGTCTAATATATAATAATGATAAAGGAAACCTAGTATATTGTCAATATCAACAATAATCATAGCTTTCCACAATAATCACCCTAGTAGATCTTATCGGTTACCTTATTTCAATAGCCTTACTAGTCATTCTGCTTAATGCTAGTAAGTCATTTTTCTTTAATTTTCACCTCAACTTTGACCAATCGACCGACTATTGTTTAAATTTGAAAATGAAATTATTTTTTCAAAGTGAGTCGATGTTGATGTTAGTTCGACTATCATTTTGGTGGACCCCGATCAAACCTCACCGAAATGAGTAACCACTAGCCAATAGTAGCTAGGCTATAGTTGATCTAGTTTTGAAAAAATGTGGTAGTGTATAATAATGGTAAGAAAGAAGTAAAGATTTGAAGGGCAAAACAAGAAGGTTGTTTGGTTTGGGTATGAGTATCCACAATGCTTGAAATTGGGCAGGGCATGAGAATGACATCTTACCAATCTAAACAAGTAGGCCATTTGGTGTGAAGACCAAATTTTAAGAAGAGGACCAAAATATTGGTCCACTTGTTTCTCTTCCTCTTATAATGGGCCTACTGGTCTTTTGGCCAACTTTGTAAGTGTGGGCTCCACAACCCACTCTATCTTTCTCTTTCTTCTTTTTGAAAACAAAAATTAAAAAAAAAAGCAGCAAAGAACCATTTTGAAATGTAGAAAAAAATTGATAGTTAATTACAAATATAGAAACCGCTTTCCCTAAGTTATAGATATATCGGAAAGCAGAGGTTCAACTCAAATGGAAAAATGAAAATAACTACATTGATATACCACTGATATATCAATTATATTAAATTATCAGTGATATACCGAATATGAAATATATGTCTATGTTACATAAATATCAAGAAAATAATGGCATGGATAACTATTTTTGAAAAAAAATTTGACAGACAAAAATTCACAAAAATTATTTATAATAATATTTTATAAATTCATCTATATACTCAAACCACACAGTATGAATAATAATTTTTAATTTTTAAACTAAAAAATACCTATCGATTTGGTTAAAAAAATTAATAATTTAAAATTATGGTATGTTTGGGAGTAATTTGTAGAAATCATTTTGTTATTCAAAATCACTTCTTTTTCCATTAATATTGTCTGATAAATTAAAAAGAAAAATTAATTTTAAGAAACTTAGAATTGATTTGTAAGGTATTAATAATTTTAAAAAATCAATTATACTTCGATCTCTTTGTTTTTTTACCACCGTGACCCTTTGAAACAATAAGTCACCCATAGTCTAAAAAGTTCTTAAATTTAGCTACTAAAAAAATCTACAAATTCCATTATGGGCATATATGTTATCAGCTATATATACAAGTCTCAAATAGTTGAAAAATTATTAACATTAATATCATATAGATTTTAGTGATATATTTGGTAAGAAACGGTAAAATGGTAAAATGTGGATTCATCCTTCCCGTCGTCCATGCGTATGTACATATGTCGAGAACGATAGCCGAAATTGAACACAAGAAGAAGAAAAATGATGGGAAAATCGTAAGTGTGCAAGTGTTATCCCGGAGCTGCGGCAATGAACTGCTTGTTGTAGACCCGATGGCGGCGCTCTCGAGCATATATAACCCAGAAGATGAGGGACAGCATGACGGCGGCGGACACTATGAGCAAGCCCACGTATATGGACTGCGTGTACTGTCGGAGGCCAGGGCAATGGCTGTTCCTGATGTCTGTGAACACTTGTCGCACGAATGTACAGTCCACCAGTTCCAACATGAACGGCCCGTACCGGTACAGCCCGTAGCTCACGTTCACTGCGGCCACCATTTGGGTGTAGAACATCGGGGTCAACCGCCCGGTGGTGCCGCAGATTCCTGACCCTGATAGTTGGCAGGTCATGTTCTTCCATACCTGTCCAAGGTTTTTGGGGCAAGATTTGCTTAAAAAAACTGCTAATAAATAACTCCGAATGGAAACACTTCTATACTTCCCAAAGTTTCGATACTACCTTTAAACGTTTCAAATTAAGATACCTTTTGAGCAAATGTGACGGTTGGTGTGAAAACCTGTTTGGATTAAGTATGAAAAGAGAGAAGATGAGGAGGAAAGCTACCGTTTTTAAAAATTAATAAGTTAACAATTTTTTTAATGGGGTTAGGACAAAATTTTATCCTCATTGTCAAGAAGTGAAGTATTTTTCGTAAAAAGTGGATAAACAAACTCGGTTGACAATGGAAGGAGACTCTCTAACGACAAAATTAAGTTTGAAAAGAGATGAAACGTGGGGAAAATTGAGTACCAATACTCATACTATGATTTTACCTTTATAAATGATTTTTCAAATATTTATGGATCCCATAATCATTTTTAATAGGATGCTGGCATAGCAAGCAAATAATATGAGTATTCATACTCCTGTAGTACTTGAATTTTTTTTTTTGAAAATGTGCCCAAGTCAACTTTCCGTTAAAATATCAATGGATGTTTGCTCAAAAGATATTTTTGAAACATTTATGAAATGTAAAAGGTAGTATTGAAACTTTTGAGAGGATAAAGGTTAAGCCAAGTATTTGGAAAACTAGCTATATAACGTAAATCTCTAACCTCAGGAGCTTTGCTCAGTTCTACTTCTTCCAACGTGCAGTTTCGATCGGTGAGATCGGGATTAAACGGACTGCAAAGATATGGCACCAAGGGGCCAGACTGATTGTAATTGAAAGGAGGGGTGAGATCTGGAGTGGGGTTGGCATTTGCGAGCCTGTGGATCACTCCATTCACCAAACTTACAATTTGGACATTCACATTCTTGGATTGTGTCTGAATTTCTCTTGCTGTCGCATTGTCGATGCACGGAAGGATATCGTCTAACGCCGTGTAGGCAGTCGGATGCTGCAACCAATCATCCATTGCAACACATGCATCTCCTATCACACTAACGCATATGAGGGGAAAAAAGGATCAAATTCAGACAACATTCAACAAAAACAGCAACATTTCTTCAACAAACAGATGCCTGAACCTTACTTATGGAGAAGAAGAAACACGCCACACAGAATGAATGTGACCGTAACCAGAATCCAACCAAACACCACCAAGCTGCAGTCATTAAGAATGGAAGTGTTCAATATATTACAACTTAACCGAAATGAACGAGAAGATATATGTATACTTACGTGCTTACGATACACTGCAACCCGAAGATGGAACATACTGGATCAGGTAGCACAAATGAAATGATGTAAGAAAAGGGTTCAAATTATGGTCACAGTTCATAACTCATTTAGTCAGAGAAATCAAGACACTTACAGAATCCAACAAATGTCAATAGGAGCATAACAGCAGAAATAATAATGAGGGCGAGTCCCCTGCGATACAGAACATGAGAATTTATTACTTGGTTTGGCGTTATCGAATCAAAAGCACCAGAATTTGATACAAGGGCTTCTACTTACACTCCATCCAAGCCTTGCTGTATCGTGTGAGCATTGTCTTCAACGGCATCAGTAAGAATAGAAGCAGTAGAACTGATCTTTGTCCCAATGTCGTCAATTCCTTTCTGGGCCTGTGCAGCCAGAAATATCGAATCGACTGCGATAGTCTTTGCGGCAGAAAGAGAGATTGCCAAATTCTTGAGGTTGTCAACAGTTGCATATGCTTGATGCAGAATAAATTCCAACGTCCTCGTCGTACGGCTGTGAAAATTCCCTTGACCGACATATAACACGATGCATCCAACACTGATTCCAGGCTCGAAAAACAAGGACATATATGTTCATATTAACTTCTGAGCCACATTATAAGATTTAGACTGCAGTTTGGAGGGAAAAAGATGTTTACACTGCTGAGATGGTAAAGAATATGAGGAAAGCAAGAGAGAGGGCATAGGCCGTTCGAGAATAGCCATAAGGCTTCCTCCGACAACAGCAACTATAAAGACAGGTGATGAACAAGCATATCCCAAAGAGCAGGAACCAAACAACGGCAATGATAAATAATGGAGCACCGGTAAGAGCAACAGACTGCATCAGATTGAAACAGTGCAGAAGGCTCCATGGTTAACACAATGTCAAAGGACAACAAAAGTAATGAATGATGCAGAGAGGACCTAAAAACAGGAACCCAAATTCAAATTTAGCCACTCAAATTTGAATCATTTCCTCCAAAAATGATATTGTTAATCACTTGTAGGCCAAGCAAGAAGCGAGCTAACCATATGCCGTAACTTATCAAAGTTGATGATCTAACAAGTTTCTTTCAACTTCAGGAAACAGGGGAAAAAAACAACAGCTGAGAAAATTGGCCTTGGAGGAAAACAACGATGAAAATGAAACAAAGAATACAGCCGAATTTGTCTAGATGGAGAAGGAAACCAAAATGGGCCACAAAATTACAACATGATCATGGAACTCAAATAATGAGAAACAGAGAGAAGGAACTCACTGCCCAGTAATGCTCATTACTAATATTCCATCCACCAGTATAGAGTTTAAAACCCCCAATTGGGTCTTTCCTGTGCGTCCTGTATGCGGCCAAAATCAGCGACGAGTTCGCAGCAGCATCCGATCCCGTAAGGTTTATTGCATCCATCAATGGCTGCGAAGCATTAAGGGCCCCAACCCCATCAAAATTATCTGATTCTCGTAAAAACCCAGAAACGAGAAAACGAAATCAGATTACGCAGCATTTGGGGTCTCCAAGAAATCAGAAAGTTGAGAGTTTAGGAATACCGGCGACGAGAGTGCCGTTGAGGTCTGAGGCGGCGCGTGATGAATGCGAGAAGAAGAAGAAGAAGAAGAAGAGAAATGGAAGAAGAAGAAGGAAAACGGATGAAGGTCTGCGTCGAGGGAAGATCATAATGGCTCTCCTTCTCGCATTCAGAGAAAGAGAGAGAGAGAGCTTTGCAAAATCCGAGCTGATCCCTCGATTTGATTTCCCACTTTCTCTTTCTCAGACTTGTGTTTAATTTTGGTGGACAATGAATTCAAGCAAAAGGTTTGAACATATGGCTTAACTTTCATCTCGGATTTTTTATTTTTAATTTAATTAATCATCCTCATTAGATTTTATTAGACTTGTTTAGGGCCAGTAATTGATGTATTGTTGCACCTTCATGAGTTTTTGTTAATATTTTTTAAATGTAACATGCAGATGGAGATTCGAACTTACCATTCTCTTGTTTGAAAGATGATTGAATTTGAGTTATGCTCAATTTGATTTGTAGTTTTTATTATTAGTCATTAATTAAAAGAAAAAATCATCGTATATAAATTTAATTTTATGATATGATGTTTTTGTAGGACAATATATCTTTTAATAAACATGATTATAATTCAATTATCAAAGTATTACTTATCTTTTTAAATGTTAGAGATAAAAAAGAAATAGAACTCTCGTACTTCTATCCCGTTCTTTTTTTTTTCTTGAGAAATTCAAGACTAGCATCGTGTTGATCCATGCAAATATCATGATAAACTAAATCCAATACTAATAATCTAACAAATGTGGAACTTAAAGTTTAGTATAGAAATATTCAATATTTTTATGGAGATTTGATTTCATTTTTTTTAGTATTTGTAAACGCAAAGGAACTTATGGATATTTAATTGCAGATTAATTACGTGTGTCCGAAGACAAAGCCACGTCAGAAAAAACCATTTAAGCTGTCGCTGTAGCGTGCTGCCACGTAGTAAAACTTGCCACGTGTCGCTTTTTTCCACATCTCTCTCCTAATAACCAGCGAAGAAAAGCGTTTGAATTAATTAATGAATTAATTAATTACGAGAACGTACGTTTCTCCAATCATTGGAGAATAAACAATAAATTTTTAAATAGAGTTATGGTTGAGTTACTTTAAAGTTGGAATTTTAGAAGCCGTTTGAAAAATATAACTCTATCTTATATCTATTTTTCCCCCTTTTCATTATTGAAGAAATAGTAACCTTCTTTTAACCGTTTCTTATTTTTTGTTATCTAAAATTTTAAAGTAAAAATTTTATAAGAAAATTAGATATTCAAAAATTTTATGTTATATTTATCTTTTATATTCATTATGCATTTTATAAATTACAAAAAAAATAAAATAAAATTTCTGTCTATATTTTGGAAAGAATTAGAAACAGGAAATGTAAACAAGAAACAAAAAAAATTTGATTGTGTTGGTTTTAAAATTTTTTACATAATTTTAAAAATATTTCTTAAAAGAAGAAAAAAAAACACGAAACAATCGCTAAATGTTTGTGTTTCTATTCAAAAATTGAAAATGAGGGAAAAAAACAGAAGTATTACCAAAATTCCATAGGATGCCTGCTATCTCTTGATTTTTTCTTTTATTTATTTATTTTTTTTGGTACAACTTTTCTTTTAGTTTTTGTTAGTGGGTTAAAATATAAATTTATGGATTTAATCTCATTTTAGTTTTTAAATTTTAGAGATTATTTTATTTTGACCTCTAGATTTTTAAAATATTAAAGAAATATATATTAGATTATAGTTATTTTTAGTTTGGCTGATTGTAGTTAAATAGTATACGAATATTTTATTATTTTTATCCGTGCATTCAATTTAATTAGTAAGTCGATTTTAATATCCAATATCAATTTTGTACATATATATATTTTTAAATTAACTATTTATTGATCTACTTTATCAAATGGAGTGTATTTGACCCCAATCCTCAATTCCATTATCAAATGGAGTGTATTTGACCCCAATCCTCAATTCCATTTTTATTCACCGTGATGTTCTATGATTCATTAACTTATGAATATATACGTCAAAGCGACCATAGCAGGTTGTGAGTTCGAATCCCCTCCCCAACATGTTGTACTAAAAAAACCTATGAATATAGACTTTCATCCTATCAAAAAGGAAAAAAAAAAAAGAATATAGACCTTCATAAAATATCTTTTAAAAGAAATATTTTCTTACCAATGGTTTCATCTCTCATTAATTAAAAGAAAGCACGAAGCGACTATAAATATAATCAACTTAATTAAATTGTGATAAAAGATTATCATAATAATATTAGGCATGTGCATATAAAAATCGTATTCTATTTTTTTGTCACACATTTTAAGGTATATACTTGGTTCCAAAGCATTCAAAAGTCAACATTTTCCAATGGGGTATATCATGTGCTTTGTGGAAATGTGGCTCGATAACAGTTTTAGAGGATCAAAGTAGGTGTACGTTGTAAACTTTATTTAATTATTGCATGAGATTTTATTTGATTTATAATTTCTATAAAGTCCGTCTCAACATTCATTCATGATCATGACATCAATAATGGAAAAGATTAATATACACCATTCACATTGTAGGACAATTGAGTCCTTACGAGTCAGCCGCAAAACGAGACTTAATTGAGATACTTTTTTACTTATTCCTCAATCTAACATAATAAAAATTATATATATAAAAAAAAAAAAAAACCTGTTGAACTTGGATTGGAGTATTGACATGAACAATAATTCAGCAATTTCAAGTCCTAATGTGTTCATTTTCTTTTGGTAGAAGGTTCAAATCTCCGCCTCATATTTATTATAAATAAATACTATTTTTTAACCATGATATATATTTATGAATGAACCATAGAAATTTTTTTTTGGCAAATAAATAATATTTTTCTTTAATTTAAGAAAATTAGAATTCAAATTAAGGTCATTTTTATGTTTCTATTTAATGAGGCAAACAACCCAATATCACTATTGTCTCTTGATATCTATCCCCCAAATTGCTTATAAATATAATAATTAAAATAATTCCCTAGGCTTGATCATATTCATTTTTTTTAATTTGTTTAAATAGTCAAGAAATAAGACAAATACAAACTATCCTTTTAGATTTACCCATAATTCGACCAAACGATTAAAATATGTTTTTAAATTTTGTTTTAAATAAGGGAAGTCAACGAATCTAAATTCCCTAAAAAATTTCCAAAAAATAAATGGATTCATTCTTTAACAAGACTAAGTTTTAATTAAACATCTTGGGAAGGTATCTTATTACATACAAAATACTAAATGCAAATCATGCAAGGTTAAATATATTTTTTAAATCACAAAACTTATTAATTCATCTTTCATGCAAAGTTATGTTTAGATTAGAGTAATATTATTTCTAATTTTCAAATTTTAGATCGAGATAAGATTTCTCTTTCTTTAAAAGTGTAATTAACTTAACTTAAATTTGTTATATTTTAAAACTAGTAGGTAAAAGAAATAAATGAGAATACAATAATAAACAAAATACATCTTCCCAAATCAGCTTTTAAAAGTACCTTCCAATAATAGTCCTTAATATTTTCCTTAAAAAATAATAAAAAAAAGTTACTAATAAAACCTAGGACTCCTTTTTTTACCCTTTTTTTTTATTATTTAGAATTACATTATTCAAATTGATACGAGTCCTATTCAATGAACTCAACATTGTTAAAATCTATATTTTGTTATTTTCAAATTATGAAAGTTATTGCTAAATAAAAAAGAGCAAATAAAAAGTAAATAAAAATGATATATCAGAAAAACTCTTATTATCCAAATATAAATGAAGGATAATATGATTGAATTGGTCTACCAAAGTTTTTTCAAAAATGAAAATTTTCGAACCAGAAAAGCGATTTAATAACTTTGAAAGAATTGAATGAAGAAAAACATGTGGTGAGCATCTCATATATATATATTTTGTCGAATTGTTGACTTATATATCAAGTTTTCCTACTTTAGTCTCGAAAAAATAAAAATTATACCTTAGGTAAAGTACAAACTGATTTTTTTGTTTTTGTTTTTTTCTTTTGTCTATCTTGAAACTAGCCCACGTGGGCTCCAAAGAAAGACCAAATTACCAAGGCCAATAGCACTTCACTAATGAAAGTAGGGAATAAGGCTAACCACACACTATATAGCTTGGCCCAAAATGACCCATCTCAAAAATATACTAATAACATGTTTTGAAGTGTGAATTTAGAAAAATAGCATATTCGACCACAAAATTGAAAAAAAAAAAAAAAGTAAATACAAGTCAATAGTTAATTTGAATATAATTTTTTTTTTCTTTTTTAAAGGCAAGGCAATACAAGACTAAAACAATGAGAAAGCTAGCTAAATTGTCGAAAATATCATGCAAATATCCCAAGTTACAATCTCAAGAGGTCATTCCCCCAACCAAGTGCTGGGATCTTTCGTAAGAGCATGATGTTAAGGACAAGTACAACAGTACCCCAAGTATCTCTACAATAGTACGATATTATCCGTTTTTTGTATAACCCAGTCATTAGTTCTACCAAAAAAGTCTCATATCAATAGAGATAATTGTCTTATCTTATATATCCATGATCATCCTCTGTGAGACTTTATTTATAATCATTTTATAAACCCAGCACATGACAACCTCACGAAATGAGAAGATAGGAGGGCCTTGGTTTCCCTTATTAGAAACTTTGATTTCAGACTCATCTTTCAAAGGGGTCGACTCTGAACTAAGTTAAAAACTGTGAGTGAAACAACTTAATTTCTTCTTCCCTCAATTTCTCACAGCTCTAATCCTTAATATTCCACCCCAAATTTATTTTCCGCTTTTAAAAACTTATCATATTCCATTGTTTTTTTTAATTAATTATTCACACGTCACCTAAATTAAACATCAACTCATGAACTACGCCATTTGTCATGTAAAAAATGGATTAACAGATCTCTTAATTATAAAGATGTTTCAATGTTTTGACAAGAGTGGAAGGACTACAATGTAATTTTCAAAAGTATTAGGTTCAATCAAATTAAAACCTCATGACATATAATACAAGTAGTAATTTAATCAAATTTTATATTAACAGCTGTAAATATTTTAATTCTATATATAGATGTATTAAAAATTGGTAAAGTACGGATTTGACCAGTCAAAGCATGGGGTTTTATTCCTTGTTTATTTTCTTTGAGGGACATTTATGTGTAACTGTGTACGTGTATTATTATTATTATTATTATTACTACTTTTTTCTTCTAATATAAATTCATTAGAAGTCAAAGATAGAAAGTTTAATATCTTAATTAATTTATTTATTAGAATATTGTTTTAATCAACAATATAAGAGAGAGAGAGAGAAAGAAAGAGAGTTGAGCTCAACGTCTTTTGTCCAAAAAAAATAGACAGGAAAATGTCTTTTTTAATTATGATAATTAAGAGGTAAGAGGTTATTTAGTTCTTGTGTAACCTAAAATTGAGCCGATGTTTAGCATGTAATTTATTTAATCCAAAACTATAAGGTTGTTAATTTTTCAGAAATTGACGTCTATAATATAGAATGATTAAATTGTATATTGTCCCATTAGATAACTATTTTATTTTGTTTTCTATTTTTAAAAATTAAATTTAGAACATTACTCATTACTATTACTTTTATCACTTTTATCTCTTTGTTCCTTGATTTTGTTATATAATTTTTATAAACATTTTTAAATGTAGTTTTTAGAAAATAGTTTTTATTTTTAAATTTCGCAAAACAATTTAAATATATTTTCAAATTGAGAACATAAATTTTAAAAATTACAAACCTAGTGATGAGACTACACAATTTCAAGGCAATGACAATTTTGATTAAGTTAAAAGCAAAATAATAAGCATCACAATCTGATATAAAATTGAATATTGTAATTAATATTATATATGAGAAAATTGCACAAAGCCATAACTTGGAATTGGGAGCCACGTGATGCCATTAAGACAAAACCCCCCGACCAATTGATTAATTAAGTAAGCTCTAATTTCAATGCTAGAGACTAGAGAGAGAGAGAGATTGTTAATTAAAAAAAAAAGGTGGGATTGTGAAAGGGGTTTTCAGTCAAATTGTCAAAAATTGAAGGAAAAAAGTACCAATTTAGATGAAAGAGGAGTTTTTGTCTTTGTTAACACAAAGGAGATCTATGAGGGATGCCTTTTCTTCTACTTATGCTTATGCTGGTTGCCATGTCTTCACTAGAGAGAATCTTTCTAACTGATCTTCCGCACAGACAGAGTCCGCTTCTCTTCTTCCGAACGATCGATGTTTGAGCTATGCTCATGTTTTCAGATCCCGAAGATGAGCTCATTGGCTCGTCGTAGTCGACAACTGTCGAACGAGGAGTCTCATTCGTCATCTCATCGTCTCCCATGTCTTGTGGGACTAAGAAATCCATACTAAGTGGGAGAGAATGACAAGGTTTAAGATACGAAGCTAAATCTCTCTTGTGCTGCACCAGATATTCCACCTTGATGATCAATCACGAATTTAAAATTCATCCAAGTTAATAATAATTCTATTATTCTCACAATCATATTTCTAATTTTGTAAAACTAAGATGAAAATTCAACTCAATTTAAGTAAGACCTTAAATTTAACTCAACTTATATCAAACCCAATTAAAGTTTTAGACATAAGTCAGAGAAAAACTAATATAATTATATTGTACCTTGCATCCAAGGGAGCAATGAACATAAGGTTCTTGAAGACTTCTATCACAAGAAGTGCAATAATTTCCAGAGCCTTTAAATTGTCTATTTTGAGGTCTCTTCTTGATGAACACCACTTTGGCACTATTTATGGTATATGGCTAACAAAACAAATTAAACAAAATGATCTTCAAATTAGCTAACCTCAATTGCAACAGAGGAGTGGAGAGGGGATAGAGAGAGAGAATTTGAAC
Source organism: Momordica charantia (assembly GCF_013281855.1). Classification (NCBI taxonomy): domain Eukaryota; kingdom Viridiplantae; phylum Streptophyta; class Magnoliopsida; order Cucurbitales; family Cucurbitaceae; genus Momordica; species Momordica charantia. The sequence goes on from NW_028275166.1 coordinate 33,348,270, forward strand.
TTTTTTTTTTTCTTCTTAATATATACTAACCTGAACGTTAGAGCAATCTATGAGTTTTTGAAGATCTTCGAGCCGAACGACGTCGTGATAAACATATCGACGAACTTGAAGAAGGCGATGGAATCGGTGGGATGACAAGCAATGAGGGCAAATACTGATGCAGCAATCCAAACAACAAATGTTCTTCTCATTCTTTTTTGCAGTTTCATGATATGAACATCCCACAAAGAACTTCTGGCTGTAAAGTGCTTCTAACCATGCAGGCTTTTGAATTCCCTAAAACCCAAAATTAACCTCATCGTCAACTGAACCACCAAAAAGAGAACAAGAAAACATAGAAATGAGAGAGGGAGAGAGAGAGAGAGAGAGACCATGATGACATAAAACACTTGAAATCTTGAAAGAGGCTTAGAAATGAAGATTTGGGTTTTGATGGGAAGTTTATAGAGAGAGAGAGAGAGGGAATTGAATAGGGCATAAACATGAAGAGATAAATGAGTATTTATGGAGTTTCACAAAGGAGCAAAGGACATAAAAATAAGTAAATTTATTCCTTGGGGAACTACACAACATTTTGTCAATTGGGAGATTGATATATATTTTTCAAGTAAGATATATATAAGAGAGGGGGTTGAACGTGGGTGCTGTTTTTATGTCTCCCATTCTTAATTTAAACAATTTTTGCCACTCATCTTCTTGGCTTAAGTGCTCCAATATTGCTAAACTAACTAATCTCTCCTTGAACTACTAGCCTGCCTTTTCTCTCTCTCTCTCTCTCTTTTGTGATGCCCATCTCTTGCTAATTTCTATAGAAGATGCAATATAAATGATATATATATATTTTTTTTGATATTTCTCTCTAAATCTAGATAGTTTTTAGGGTTTTGTTAATATCGGTAGCCGAGTTAATTTTATGTAATTGGTTCAATGAATGTGTTGAGAATGCGACCAAAGTCTTATATATCGGCTAGACAAGTGGAAGATCTCGTGAGTATATAAGTGAGAGATAAAATTTTTGGGTGATACCAAAACAATGATGACCTTACGTCCGAAATAGATAATGGCATTTCAGTGTAAAGATATGTGAATGGTTTGTTGTCCCTAAGCTAAGTTGAATTAGTTTTTTTTTTCTTTTTGAAATAGATAACATTTCATTGAAAATGGTATGTGAGGAATTAAATTACTTTGTTAGTGATTTTCTTATGTAGTATTAAAAATATTGTTAAATTATAGAATGAAAAATCACAGCATGCCACGTGGAATGAGAGCGGAGGTTGGCCACCAAACTCAAGGTACCGTGACATGCGTAGCTCGACTCCTTTGACTTGGAGCCTCAAGTGAAGGAAAGGAAATCCTTAGTACGTACGTTTGGAAGTGGTTCAAGCGGAATCAATGGTTACCGAGATTATCTTTGTGATCCTATTTGTAATTCTCGCAATGGAAGAATTCCACCTAACCCCTATAAATACAACACCACTCCACTCAATCATGTATGAAATCCTATCTGAAACCGACCTAGAGATTAGAACTTTGGATTAAGAGAGTGCTCTTTCTTTACTTGCAGGTCTCCATGTTCAACTCGTCCAATCAAACTCCTTTTAGATCTCACCCGGCAGATTTGGGCAGAAACACGGTTGATAATTATTGCTAGGGCAAATCTTAAAAAATATCATGCAAAATTAGAATATGTCAAAAAAAAAAAAAAAACAACATTGCCTTATTGGTATTTTTTTTCCCCCCACCTTGGCATTGTTTTTGGTGATCTAAATGATATACTTTTTTCGAGAAAAGATTAGATATTGTTTCCAAAAAAGTTTGGATTTTTTAGAACAACATATTAGAAAAAGATATTTGGATTACTATTTTTCAATTTTTTTACTATTTTGTAAGAACATTAAGCTATGAATTGATATATCCATAAATAATTCCTAAAAATAGACAACTTTATAAATTATGCTTTGTTGTGATATATAATTACTATTCTCTAAAGATATATATGATCTCAATTTCTATCTCCATATTTATATGATTATGTTTTCTATAAAATATTCATTTTTAAGATGCCAACATAAGGCTAGCTCAACTTAATTAAGATACTTATTGTATTATAAAAAAATCATATATATTACCATTTATTGAAAGGCTAAAATCCATTCATCAAAACTGATGTAATGTGTCAAACAACTAATGGTAAGATTTCATATAGCCTCCCAATTAAACCTCACAGCATCAATATTTACAGCAAAAGGACAAAAATACCACTAACAAAAGGTAAAACTGGAACAAAATGCCTGAAATAAAAATGTATCATAATTTGAATTCTGGTAGGGTTCATAACATGCAAGGTTTCACTCTGCTATGCCAAAATACAATTGGGAATTCTTTAAGATTGAAAAATATCATTTCACTTCCCCAACTTGACTGTTGATTGAATTGGAGCCATAGGTTTCCAATTTTTTTAGCTGTATTTTCATTCTACCATACAGATACTTTGAAACTTATATGGGTTTAATTTATAAAGTAATTATTAAAGAGTAATTAGAGGCAGAATAAAAGGGAGAAAGAAACGACAATTAAATTAAAGGACCCTATAGTAATGCACACTGTTCAACAATAATATAGACGAAGTTAAAAATAGGGAGAAAAAAAAATGAGGAGAGAGAGAGAGGGAAACTTTGAAATGTTTTTGACTAGAAATGTTGTGCAAAGGAAATTATAAAAAATATGGGAGATTTGTCTTCATTTAGTGTTGTCAATATCATCATGGGTTCATTTAGTATGAATTAAAAATATTATGGAAAGGTCTAATGAATCAGTAGCCATAAAACCCTAATATAAGGTAATAATTATTAAACCTAAATGATTGAAAGTTTTGACATCAATTTGTACTTTTGGCTTTCATCTTTAGTTACGACGCGATTCAAGGTTTCAAACATACTTGTGTGTTATCTTCGTAATCACATTTGTTGAAGGTTTAAAATAACACAAAATTTGTAAATAATAATGACATAAAAATTTGAAATTAATCATCGAGTTGATACTGAATAAAAGCTATGTTCATGTACAATGTGCTTGAAAAAACAAAATTTTACCCAATATATAACTTTCTTTGAACAAAGCTATGTTTCTTAGTTTTACCCAAAATTTTACCCATAAAATAAACAAAATTTTAAATAGAAAGGCACTGCACTACCCACAATTCACACGTACATAATAATTATATATTGTTCTCGAAAGAATAATCTGGAATCCTAATTTTATTGTCAACTTATTACCTAAAACTAGATTAAAAGGTGGTGAGTTTAAATTTTATCTCATAAATTGTACTTTTCTAATTTATTGAATTGATTTAGATACAATTATTCATTCATATTCGTCACAACTAAAATTCATCCTACCATAGGGCTACGTACAAATACTTTCTAGAAATCCTGCCCAAAATCTTTTGAAATGGTGTAGCTCATAATTAAACTTACTTTTAGTACATAAAATTACTATTTCCAAATTATTTATCCTAATCCATCTCTCAAGACAATTTTTATCTATCAAATTTAAATATAAGCCAAAAAGCAATTCGCATGTTTCAAATTTATGAGCCAAATAGTAAATATGATATTATATTTTTCTCCCAAAATTTCTTAGGCACATCCATATTTTTCGAGATTAAACAAAACAACCAAACTATATATTATAATCGAGCTAGCTTTGAAAATTTCATTCACTTATGCAATCTAAATATGTAAACTATATAAATTGATCATATTTATAGAAATTCATATTTTTTAAATTCCTTAAGAAAACCAAACAACAAACTTCATACGTATTAAAAATCGCGAAACTTTTGAAATTCATATTTCACTACGTAATTCAAATACATGTTACATATATACCTAAATTTTTAGGGACTCCCATGTCAATCTAGCCAATTTTTCTTCCCAAATTTTATTAGCATCCAAACGTAGAAATTCATATTTCATAAATTCTTAAGAAATCCAAAACAACAAATTACATAAACCAAAAAACTTTTAAAATTCATTCCTTAGCACAAACCAACTAATATGTTCAAATTTATTCCATACAAACCCAAATTCGTCAAATTGTTGGTCAAATACTAATTTTTTTTTTCTTTTGAGTTCAACAAGGAGGCGTCAATAGGAGATTTAAATATCCGACTTTAACTAATAGAGATCAGTAATATGATATTAACCTGTCAAACTATGTTCGATGCAACGGAATTCTTTTTTAGTGACCCTCGTGAAGAAAAAGGGGGAAAAAGTGGTGTTTGATTGACATGAATACCAAATACCAACGAAAAAACATGATTTGCAAGTTCTTGTACTAGCTTTTTAGATTCAAATCCCTTGTATTCTGTCTGTTCTTTTTGCAAATAATAGAGAAGAAGTGGGAAGTGGAACAAGACATATTGCATTGTACTATAAAATCCGGTTTTAAAGGAATCAAACATGGAAACCAAACACAAATCAAAAAACCCAACCACTCCACTAATGAAAGAACCTGTTCAAATTTTATGGTTTTATGCTCTCTAATAATAATAATGTTTTTTTTTTTTTTTGGGTTTTGTAAATCATATTTGCGTCAAATTATTAACTAATGTTTGACAGAGAGACAAGCACAACTCACAAAGCACTAGTTTTAGGGCAAAATGGATAGCTGACCTAAACTATTGTTTTTGGCTTCAATTTGTAAGGAACAACATAGAAAACGCCCCATTAAAAAAAAGTGCTCAAATTTTGTATTTTTTTTTTTTTATGGCTCTATGCTCTAACCAAGGGCTAATCTTGGGGTTTGCAATATTAATTTGAAGGAGGTTTAATTCTTATGACAAATATAACTAATTTTAAATTTTGATTTGAGTAAAAAATTGCTTCTTTCAAGGATGTGGATCAACCCCTCTTCAATTTTCTCTAGAAAGTTCAATTTGAATGGTTTTTTTTTTCACCGATATCATATCATTATCATATGGGAAAAACTCAAAAAAGATGTTAAGGTTGTCATATTTAATTATATGTTATGTTTAGTAATTCAATTTTGTTTAACATGATCACAGCTTCTTAATCAAAAATAGAAAAATAATTAAAATCCATGCATATGGAAAATCAATATCAAATTATATTGATAAATGAGGGAATGATATTTTTAGGTAATATAAGAGCAAAAGTTTGGAGAGTTGAATTTTGTAGAATTAGGGTTTTAAAAAAATAAAAGGATAGATTTGATGGAGCGAAAATTTCCATGTGGGCACATCATTTGTCATGAAATTAGGATTTTAAACTGAATTTATTCTTTTTTCTTTTCATCGTCAGAAGCACATCATTTAACGTAAACCTCAAGTCATATTAATATTCATGTGATTTAATCGCCCAAAATCAATTAGTAATGAGTGGAGGAGTAATTAGTGTCTATTATAAATCTTTTTAAATTTTCTTTTTTTTTTCAATATAGAATGTTTAACATGTCCCTTCAAGATCGTGATTTTTTTAGTTTATTGATCTTGGTCGGATCTCATTTTTAGATCGGATGCTCGTTTGAGCTTCTTGAACTCTAATATCATATTAATATTCACGAGGTTCCTCAAAATTAATTGACAATAGATGGAGCAGCCAATATTTATTATAAACATTTGTAAAGTCCATTTTCTCTTTAAAATGTAAAATCCTTAACTAGTCATTCATTAGAAATCAAATTAAAATTAAATGAGATCAAGTTATAGTAATTTAACATTAAAAAAAATAGTAATCTACACTGTTCTGTGCCGTCTAGTTTGACCAAAGCCTAAACCCTTTCAAATCAAATAGAGCTTTCGAAACGTTATAAAGCTGTTTTTTTATTTTTTATTTTTTTATTTTTCTTTTCATTAACCTTTATTTTCCTTTGTTAGCTTACGAAAGTTTTGAAGGTTTTTCAACCATTCATGAGAATCTCTTCTCAATTAATCAAATCAAAGCCAAAGGCTTTTGGAAATTTTAGAAAAATCATCATATTTCGTCCCATAAATGATTTTTTTATTTTTCAAGAGTCTACAGAAAAATATATTTGAATTCTAAAGAGGAGTCGAAATCAATTAAATTGTCACTTATAAGCATTATTCTACTGAATATTGAAAAAAAAAGATTTATCAATAAATAAAGTTTTAGATAAGTGGTTAATTAAGATAATTTTGCTCTTCTGAGTAAGAAAGATGGAAGGTTCAATTTTTCATCCTCACATTTTTGTTGTATTAAAATTATATTTTTGTTACCAATTGTTTGAAAAGACCTCATTTATTAAATCACTGCTTAATTTAAAATTTTAAGTTATGCATGACTAAAATATATTTACTTTTTTATGTTTGGGATGTATATTTTATGTTTTATGTTATATGGGTGAAATTTACCGTACTAGGTTTACTTTGAAGTGAGACCAAAGAAGTAATGTGTGGGATACGAACCATCCAATTGGATTGAACCACACCTAAACCAAGGCGACGATCCACCCAAGTCAATCGGGAGAGACTCTATCTATAAATAAGGAGAAAAAAAAAGCATGGGTACAACGTGGATGTTCGACACAGCCTTACTTTTTTGAAATTTTTACTTAACTGACGATCATTTGTCTGATTTAATTATCAAAGTGTGTTGAACTTAGCACCATACGAATGTGCAACTTTGTTTTTGTACTACTTATCGAATCATTCGACGTTGGAGCTCGAATTCAAATTCTACATCAATATTTTCTTTGTTAATTTGTTTATTCTCTCCTATCATTCGAATATGTACCTAGATATGGCATGGAGGAGCTGAATTATGCTTTAATTTTTAATATTCTAAAGCTTTAAACATAACATTATGTTTCTTATTTGTGAAGGCAAAAACAAAGCTTTTTTTCCAAAATATTAAACTATTCATCAAAGGGTTAGTGGGTCTAGAATATTTCAGGTAAAAGAAAAAAAAACTTATTTTTTCTTCTAAAACAATGCACTTTCTTGGACTTGTTTAATTTACAGCTGCAAAATTTTTGAACCATGTGAAAAAAGGTAACTAAATTGAATTTGTGGACTCAAACAGACAATCGTGACAAAATGTATAGTTTAATTCCCAAGACATTTTTACTATTTTCATATTATTTTAATTAATGTAATAGAATATTATTTTAGATATGTCTTTTCTTCCTGTAATCTTCCTCTTAACTATGGTAAAAGAAGTATCATGGATTATTAGTTATATATATAAGACAGATTAATTAAATTCAAATATTTAGGTTGTACTCAAAAAAGAAAAAAAAAATATATATATATATATAGTGTTTGGTTTGATAATATTGTTTTTTGTTCCTTTAAAATAATAAACTTCCTACATTTTGAAAATATTTTTGAAATTCTTACCGTAAGTTTTTCCATTTTCATTTTAGTTTATAATTTACATAACATTTATAAAATGTTTGGAAAAAAATAGAAAACAAACAAACAAAAAGGACATTTTTACTTGATCATTTAGGTAGAAATTAAGATCATTCTTGACACGATAATTTCAATTCAGGTTTAAAATCTATTTTGGTCTTGTATATTTCAAACATATATTTTGATTTCTGTACTTTCAATCTTGATTCATTTGTGTCTCTATATTTTCAAAACGTTTGTTTTAGTCCCTATACTCTTAAAAAAATATCATTTTGATCCCTATTTAAGAAATTTCAAAATAATTTTGTACAGAATGAAAACTCTTTGATACAATTTTATTACAACAATTCAATAAATTTACGAGTGAAATGTCATGCTAAAATTATTATAGAAAAAATGAGATAAAAGTGAAAATAAATTGACTAAAACAGTAAATTTTTAAAAATACAGGGACTAAAACGAGTAAAAATTGAAAATAAAGAGAGAATTATTTGGGAAGTATAGGAGCCAAAAGCTTAAGGCATAAGGATTAAAGTAAAATTTAACCTTTTAATTTATTTTGTGGTTTAATTTATTTATTTTGTAGTTAAAACTCAAAGATGAGAAATTATGAGCTAATGGAAATAAAAATGGGAACTTTCGGTCGGTAAAAGCAAGTAGGGATGGTCTTTTAAAACCGACCAATTAAAATTGTACCCCGCACGTGCAAAACTGATCTTCGAATCAGATTTTTTTTTTCTTTCCAAATATTCTTTTTAAACTCTTCTACACAAAGATTTAAAAAATTGAATAAATAAGTGTAAATAAAAGGAAAGAGTGGCCAACCCCACGTGCCATGGCCAAGAAAAAGCAGAAAGATAATTTGGCATAAAGTTTGCTCACGTGCAAGGTGATCCAATGGCCCTTGCCCTAATTTTTTTTAGGTCGTAACTTGAGATTGGAATTAAAAAGTCGAGTCAATATTTGATACATTAGTTTTACTTATTTTAGGCTATATTGAATTTGCAAATTTATAAGATATACAAACTAAGTTATATATAGATCAAATTTATGAAATTTACCTTTATACTATATACAAATCAACAAATATAGGTCTATTGATGTGCTTCAATTATGTATTTGAATAATGATAATGTTTTTTTTAGTATAACAAATATGGAGGTAGGAGATTAAACCTTCAACTTTAAATAAAGTAATTGATATCTTACCCACTCGGAGGGAAAATTGACAAGATAATTACCATCAAGCTTGAGAAAATTTGAGCCATTAACCCTTTTTTTTCCAAAACAATTATAAATATGTTTTTCATAATGTGCAAATGTGATATTTTCCTTAGATTTGTTATCATTGATTGACTTGATGGATAATAGTAACTAGTTCATAATTTTAATAATCCATTATTAATCAAATGGATTGAGATCATTATACGAGTCATTGACATGCATTCTATATTTTATTATATTTTAAAGTCTTAGAATTTTGACAAGCTCAATTGTTTAAATCGCCTATTTTCGATCAAAAAAGTCGTGAGTTCAAATTCTTACTACCACATATCATATTAAAAAGGAAAAAAACGTCAAATCTCCATTTATAATATTAACGACGTGGACATATATATATATTTTGATAGCTAATAAAAGTATAATTAGGACCTAGGAAAGTAATTAAAATTATAATTTAGAACAAAAAGGGCATTGGTCAAAGGTGAGAAGAAGAGCGTGGGAGCCGCACGTGGGGATTGGGCTGGGCTGGCTGGCTCTGTGTCAGTCTGAAACCCACCCACCTCACCTCCATATGTTTATATCAAATTATTTATTAAATGTCACCATCTTTTCTTTTTCTAAAAAAAAAGGAAATATAATAATGAAATCTTTGCGACTCCAGAGTGAATTACAACTTTTCTTCTGCGGAAAAAAGATGGATATAAATCAAATGCAGCAGTAAACTAAAGAAAGATTATTACACGTCTTTCAATCTTGAAATAGTTCTACTCTATTGACAAAATAATTATATTCAGTTCCATTAATTATCCTTTGCATTTACATGGTATTGAATTCAATTATCAATGTAATTCTGCAGAGAGTTCGATTCTGAACATACCCATCATCATAATGAACATGAGACTGAGACCTTGCTTTCAAGGCTTCTGAGCAGAGAACATGATGAAAGATTGCTGAACTTTGCTTGAATAGTTAATCAGACCGCAAGATTTGCACAAATCCTCAATCTCTTCCTCGGTTAAGTAGCCAAACTCCTGAGAAAAACGCTGCCACACAAAAATTTATAACGTTCAGAGATCCATATTTAGAATAGAGAATAAGTCAAAATCATTGAATCCTTCATAATCAGAGGGAGGGAGCCTAGATCAGTCAAGATCGTCATAGAGAGAAACCAATCATCACTGATTCACTTTTTTGTTAGACCTCCCATCCATCGCTAGAAAGAGGAGCAGAAAGAATGGGGACTCGATTAGTTCCTATTTTTATGGTTCAATCATGTTTTAGTATTTTCCTTCATGTCTGAGTTGGTTAAGTTGTGTTTAATGTTTATACGTTTAGTAGGGTAGAGATTTTATCAAATTAGTTGGTGAGAGAGGCAGAAAATTTTTGTTCTGGATTGAGTATCTGGTAGAGTGGGGACAGTGGGAAGTTGAGTTGGTTTTCTCCTAAGTTGTTATTTCTTTCTATTTCTTTCCTGATTTGAATTGCCAAGATATTCTATCACACTTTTCGCCATTAAAATGCAATTGTTTTTATCATAAGATCGTAAGCAGCAATCTACATGCTTGTTTTGGATCAGATAGTATTAGAACATTTGAAGGATTATAGCAGAACTTGGGATTATTTGTAGTTTAGAGGTTGAAGTTCCATTTACTACTTAGGAAGCTAGTTTGTTTATATCTTCTTGAAAGATGTCCAAACACATTTTTTGCCATCCTGAAGTGACACAATAAGTAAATTAACAAGAACTATTGGAAATTATGCAAGGAGGAACTTCATGGATGTAAATGCATGATAACCAAGTTCACACCCATAAAATATCAATCAGATAACACCAATGTTTATCTTTCTTTTTTTAATATTGTGAGTATCCAAACCAACTTGGGTGCACATCAACTAATCTCACGGATAACTGCCGAACCTACTACATTTGGCAGGTAGGTGGCTACCAGTTTGAACCCATTACCTCTAAGCCAAGCCATGATGGTTTTATAACACTAATGTTTATCATAGATGCTTCTTGATGACTAGGGAAACTGAATTCTCAGCTAATCCGATGTCCAGAAGTGCAGGGCATTTAGAGGTTGGTAGTCAAGGTTCAAAAGCATCGCTGAACATTCTAGAATAAATGAGACAATTTCGCGTCCACTATTTTTAAAGATGAGAGAGAATAGATCAGATATACCTGTCTGGAAAATCTTATATACCAGGGAGTGGAGGAAGTGTAACGCAAAAATGTTGTTCCTACAAATACTCCACCGCTCCGCATTATACGAGTGATCTCGGCAATCTGATAAGAAGAGTTAAAAATACCATTACTTAAAGAAGCAGAAAAATATTAACCTTATGAGAAGAGAATTTCTATAATGAAAACAATGGGATGAGAGCAGTGATGAAGAATAATATAATTCTAGAACCTCTAGTCGAATTCAGTGGATTACAGATACCGGTAGGAAATCAAATGCTATAGTATGATCCGACAGGACAAAATGCTTACAGCATTGGAAGGAGATGGCCAACAATGTAAAGCTGCACCAGCATGAACAGCATCCACTGATCCCGATGAAAAGGGAAGCCTAGAGATATCTGCCCTCACAAGAGCAAGATTGCTGCATATTACCCAAAAGAAGATTAACGAATCAGGACAGCCTTCACTTTCTTGCAAGTTGAGAGGACTTAATACATAAGCCAGCAGAGTATATCAGAGATTGCAATTCCAATGAGTTAAACAAGAGAAAAGTTTAAAAATAAAATTACCTGTTCAAAAGAGCAGCATCTTTCTTAATGAAATCATAACATTGGAGGAGCATATTCTCAGAAAAATCAAGTGCAACAACACCTGAAAAAGACCCAGATTTTGCAAATTTTCTGGAAAACAAACCACTACCACAGCTTGCATCCACTAAAAGACCACCTTCAGCAGATTTAAAATACTCCATGGCCATTTTAAACTGCAATAGTATATAGTTACAGAAAAGATATTAGCCCATATTCACATTATCCAAGGAAATGAAAAGGCTATATATCCAACATCAAGGCAACTCATATAACAACACAATAAGACTTGTTTTTCTCCACGAATAATCTTTTGAATGGCATCAAAATATTGATCTAAGATCATAGTACATTTGAATGCTAGTGTTATGATCAAGAGGAAGCATACTTCTTCATCAGGGCCAGGGAAACCACTTCGGTTGAAGTTTTGACGCCATCCTCTTTCATACAGAAATGAAACGAGTGGACTCCTACAAAGTACAAAATAGTTCCCTTAGGGGAAAAAATTGCTATAATACAGTACTGGACAATACTTTTTCTTCTTTTGAAAAAAAAATAACTACCAGTAAAAAGTTTAGTAGTGGGGAAGTAGCATTTGTATGGTATTGTCCATACAGTACCCCTTACTTTCACAACACAAGTTGTAATGGATGATATCAACTTAATACTTAAGTGATGAAGCAAAGTAGGACAGCTTAGAAGTGAACGGAATATCAAGAAGACAATATGAAAAGGGAATATTAGACAATTACCGAAATAGCTCAGTTCCCCCAGGTTTGACTTCAACATAATCCCTCATTCCAGCAGTAACTGTGAGATCTAAAAAAATGTTTTTGCTAGTGTATGACTTATTGCATCTTCTACACTTGAAACCAGACCTGTATATAGCTGGCCTGCAAATTTTCCACTTCACCCAGATCAAAATATCATCTAATGTAATAAGATAAATATCAAAAGATGGTAGATATCCTATTAAGCCAACTTACAAGTTGAAACCTGGAGGGCCCTTTCTCAACAGTGGCTCATAACAGACAGGGCATGAAAACAAGTCAACTTTTGAATTCTGATCTTGTTGAATGCCTAAATCCTGGGAGCAGGAAAAAAAATCGACATAATGAAACAGTTCAAAGTTGAGTTACAGTTACTAATTTATCTAAAAATAATTTCCCTAACAACCAAGCACATAATGGAATTCAGCCTAATTTCAATCGCGAAGAATACATTTCCAAATCTCAACCTCCCAATCATAATACAATTCAACTTCGAAATACAGCATAGACTCATTTTAACAATAATAACACTAAAAATGAGAAATAGAAACGATAATTGGAATAAGAAAGACAGCGTAGAGCTAACCGACTCAAGAACGAGTGTCGAGCTCGCCCGGATGAAGGAAAAAGAGCGACGAGTGGACAACCGAAGAGGAGACCGAAATCGGGAATCGCGAGAGAGATAGCGGCGATTGTTGTATGAAGTTTGGGAAGGAAATAAGGTTGCTACCGCCATGAAAATGGATTCAGAGCTTCTCGGAACTCTGTTTCTTCTTCCCCTTCAGCAGCAGCAAGACTAAGGAACTTCTTCCCTGAAGTCGATTTTTTATGATGATCTCTGCAATTTCCTTTTTCTTATTTTTTAAATAACTCTCCGCGGAGAAATTTTATTTGTGGATGGTATCAATATTGGTTATTTTAGATATATTTTTAAAAAAAATATTTGCACGTGTATATTTCTTTTTAAAAAATTGTGAATTTAATTAATGGATTCAAATTCACAATAGTAGAAAATAATTATCTATATTTAAACTGGTAAATTCAAATTCTTAATTGGAGATATATGTTAATTACCACTAAACTATTTTCGATTTGACAATATTTTGACATGAGGTGGTATTAAATTGAAAAAATATTTTTTTAAAATAAAATTGATAAATTATTTTATTTATTGATGGACACGTCCATGAATTCACGAATCATTTATCAACTTTATAAATGATTGTTATGTTAATAGCTAATTGGTGCGTTTTTTCAGATTGTGGCGCGAGAGGTGCCGCGTTGGAGCATTCGTTTTCACATGAATATTTTTTCAACGTTACTTTCTAGTACAATTTTCAATTTTATTTTATTATTTTGTAGTACAATATATATGAGTATAAGTTATATCTTAAATTTCTTTAAAAATAAATAAATAAGTTATATCTTACGTACCGTTGAATTTTTAGTACAACGAGTGGGAAGAAGAGATTCACTTTTTAGTAGACACGGGTGTCAATTACTTCTGAACTAAGTTCTATTGACTAAATTTTATTTTATTTCATTGTCTATTAACATAAATTTATATCATTATTATTTTATTATATCTACGAATGTCATTGGTATTCTAGTTTGTATAATCTTCCACTTGTATCTCTACTCATTTCTCATGCTATATATCAAATAATCCAACACCAACTTGAATATAGTTCAATAGATTAAGGTACTTATGTACGATTAGATGGTCGTAAATTCAAATCTCCCCCTCACAATGTTGTACTAATAATAATAATGATAATCTAACATTTGTTTAACCTACACAATACACATTAGGTATTTAGTTAACGATATTAACGGTAAATGTCAAATGTAAATATTTTCAAAATTTGGAGACATGTAAACAAAATTTAAAGTTTTAGAATTAAATAAACATCATATTTGCCACATAAGCATAGTTCAGGATAATTGATATAACTCTTTTCCTCAAGTTCGGAGGTTCGATTTCTTATGTCTTCACATTATTGTACTAAAATAATAATAATAAAAATAAAATAAACGCCATATTTAAATTTCACGAAGTAATTTTATAATTTTAAACTAAATACAATGCCATCAATATTAAGTATTGAAAAGATAACAATTTTAAAAGAGCAATGTCGCCATCTGAAGGATGACGCTTCTATATTCCTAGGCATGGGTATGTACTTTCCCCTATTGCACTTTCGATTTTATCCTCAGTTTCAGGTCTGGTCTCTACTATTATAATCGAGAAATAATCGATTCTGAATGATCAAGTCACAATGAAGTAGCGATGAGTCGAGCACTACGACTACAAGGGGAAGCACTCGACGTTGACCCCTAGTCCATTACTTCTATGTATGGCTAGACAGGTATTTTCCTAAGCGAAGATCCAGAAGATGTTAATCCAATAGGCACCTACGAAAAAAACACTACTTTTTTTAGTACAATAAATATGGGAATGGTGGATTGAACTTCCAACTTTGAGAAAGGAGCAGAGTGTCTTAACTATTAAACTATGTTCACGTTGACAAACAAATAAAATTGTTGAATTAATTTAAAGTGATCGAAAATATTTAAAAATGTTAAATTAATTTTTAAATATTTGTATAGTAAATGCATTTTAACCATGTATGCTTCTTAATTTGTGAAAATTTTGATTTTATTTTCTTCTACGGTTTGTAATTGATAATATCTCAAAATGAAATAAGGTGGATATGGTGTCATGCAAATGTCAGTAAATAGTATGTTATCCTTTTATTGATCTTAATTTTTAATTTTCTACCAATTAGTAGATAGTTTTTCTACCTATTATTATTAAAAAATTGACAGTAATTTATTTAATTGAAAAAAAATATTTATTTATTTTTACGTTCATTTCTCTTAATTGTGAATTCTTTAACGGTAACTATGGGTAAATAGGAAAACCCTAAATTGCTCAGTACATAGAAATGGGATTCGCCAGTTAAATGTTTTTTCTTTTATAATGATTTATATCATATTATAAAAAGAGTTTATTTTTAAAAAAAGAATGTTATTTTTAATTTACAAGACCAAAAAAAAAATCGTGTTAATTTGAATATTTAGTAAATTTTTTTCAGAACTATATGAAGCATTAAATTGGTAAAGAAACAACGTAAGCTGAAATGGAACAACGTGATGACAGCGAAAACCAATTCCGATAAATGCGCATAACCATGTCTGCTGTCTGAGCTTCAACTCCAAAACTACCTCTCATTGGGATCATATTCCCAACACCAATTCGTTGTAAAATTATTTTTAGCTATTTAAATAATAACACTTTTTTTTTATAGAATTTTCATACCACCACTCAACCCAAAAGCTTCATCTCATGGAGATAGGATCTCCTGTTCTGATACCATCTTAAGAATGAACAAATCACCATTCAACCCAAAAGTTTAAGTTGATGGGTTGGGTAAATTTAATTTATTTATATAGATTCTAACACCAAAACTATCACAATTAATCAAAAATGAATTAAGTTCTGAAATTGATAAATCTAAAAAAAAAATGGTTCATCTCCAAATTTGTTTTCCCAATTTTCTAAAATTTTCCCACGATCTGAAATAGTAATATATTACTATTGAAAGAATTGAAAACAAAATTGTGGAATGAAATCTAGAATATTCTTATATAAAAAGACTAAATTTTGGATTAAAAAAATCAAGTATAATCTAAGTTTTTTTTATTTTTTGGTTGGAAAGACAACCAAACAAGACCTAGGCAAGATAGATATGTAAAAGGAAAACATGTTTGATGATCATATACCTTTGCTGTCTGTTAATGGGTTGGTTTTTTAATGTAAGTTTGTCTGATTGTTCTTGTACCTTATGTACTTGGTAAATTTGACACTGCAAAACATTTTATAGTGGAAATAAAAAAGGTAGGGTGGTTTGTTTTAAACTTTGTGATACATAATTATATATTTTAATTTTATCTTTAATTAATTCTTTATATAACCTTATTGTTGGGATTGAAATCCTAATACGAGACTTTAATTTGAATATTTAATTAGTTGGAAATATAGTCTATGATCTAATATTTAAAGTTAGAATAGAAAAAAGTAGAGGAAAAAAAATAATTTTTCTTGGTGGCATCTTTAAAGTGTGTTTCAACTTAAATCTGATTGTTCGAAAGATTCGTAGTTGAATGAATCAAATCAAAGCTTACCTCTAAAATAGACATGAGCACTTTGATGCTCAAGTTAGTAGAAGTTTGAACTGTTTATTTCTCAATGAATGTGTTCGAAGACTCACACATACTTGAAGACAAGTTTACCTCAAATATTTATATATGTGTCGGACGGTTGAGGTTGTGATCAGACATTATGCACATTCCATGAAGCACGTGTGTGCAATTCAAAGTAATGACAAGTGGGGAATTGGACAGTTTTCTTCTTGTCAACCATCCGACCAATATTATTAGGTCAATCCTTAAGATTTAGTTTAAGGATCCGCTTTAAGTCTTCTCAGTATATTAGTTTGGACTCTACATTGGACTCCTAGCAACACTTACGTGTGGCATGTCGTCATTGACCCTCCAGTGTTAATTTTCATTTTTAATAAAGAACAAAATCTCACTTATTTAAAATATTATAGTTTAAATCTACATTTCATAAATTATTGGTTGGGTGTATTATAATAGAAATTAGTTTGATAGAAACAAAGATATATTTTGCCACTTATTTGAGATACTATAATTTAAGTTGGACAAAAATTGGATATTTTAACAAAGTAACGAAAATTAATATGGATGATTATGTTAATTTGGAACATATTCACAATCATGGTCACTTTAAAATTTTATTTCTTAATGAGCGTAGTACAAAGAAAAATCTTTGAGATGATTATGTAAAATCTCAAAACTTCAATTTAGTACAAAGTTTTTATTTCAACTTTTTTCTTTTCTAAAGAAGGGAGAATTTCATATGACAAGATTGAATTGCATCAATCACCATATTTTGTGATTAGTCAATCAGAAAAAGGAAAGTTCCAAATTAAACCTGAAGTATATATATATGTTTATTGGTAGATGGCAAATCAAGTTGTCCCCTCATGAATAGAACCTAAAACGTATGAATCTCAAAATTCATTTCGTATCATCAAGAAACGATTTTCTATTGCAAACTTTATTTTTCTTCTAGACTATAATATTAAAATAGTATATTGTTTTGTTTTCAATGTTTTTTAAAATTACGGTTACCTCTAATCTTGTGTGTAATTTGTATGTTAATATTACTGTAAATTTGAATTAACTATTCAGGATTGTTTTCAAGAGAAATAATGAATATTATATATATATATATATATATATATATATATATGAATAATTATTCTAAAAGAAAAACACGACCTAAAAAAAAACAATTATCCAAACATGTTTTCACCAAAGGAAGATAACATAGGAATGTTATTAATACATTATGCCTATCAGTGAGTATTTCACTTTTAGTTTCATGCTTTTAGGAATTGTGTTTACTTTATCACAAATTTCTTGATATGTTTTTTTATCTTTCTTAAAACACATTTTAATTCTTTAGTCAATAATTCTACCCATAAGAATAAGTTTTTAAAACTATTTATTCTCTGGTTTTCAAATATACACCTTAGATTTTGGAAACATTTATAAAAAAAAAAAAAGATATAAAACAAGAAATACATTTTATAAACTTAATGTTAACTTTAAAGTTATCACTTTTGAGAGCATTAAAAATTAAAAAAAAAAAAACAAAAAGCCTTTCAATGATTCCACATTCCATAAAAAATGATTGGTCTTTTCACCATTGATGCCCTTGTTCCCCCCATCTCCACAGAGACAGACAAAAAAACCCTTAAATAAAGTAGCTCGAAATTCCCATCATTTTCTTTCTTCTCTCTCTTGTATATAAGAAACAATGGTTACCAAAATTACATTCCACTGCATAATTCACATATCTTTATTTTCTCCAAGCTTTCTCAAAAATATCAAATCACCAAAAAAAGTTCTCTTTTTTTTTTTTTGGCGTCCGCCATTGTTGCACTAAACAAAAGCTCTCTCACACTCCCAAATGAAGCCTTCATCAATGGCGGTTCTTCTTCTTCTTCTCCTTCTCATCTCCGAGGCTCAAGGTACAAACTTTTTCAACTTTCTCAAGATGGGGTTTGTTTGGTGAGAACAAAAAATTGAACTTTTTCTTCTCTTCTTAAGGGATTCGTTTGGAGAAAGGCGGGTTTAAAACAGCGGTTTCCGCAGCGAGAGATGGAGGAAATGGATTAGAGGCGATGAAGAGATCAAGAGCCCCAAACAAGGGCTCAAGAAAACCATATTCTCATTGGTTACCAGGCATTCAAGAAGATTACCATGGACCAAGAAGCCATAAACCTAGGCACCATTAGCTTCCATATCTTCTTTTTCTTTTCTTCCTTTAGGGCTCGTTTTAGAGATCCAAAGCGTAAATAGAAACCGAACTTTTGATAGTTTAGTCGTCATTATTCGTTTAGTAGAACTGAATTATTGACCGAACTTAAGGGTAACTAACCATTTTAGGAGGATTATTTGATTAGGGACTGGAGCAATTGATTTTATAGTGCATTCTTGATACTGTTTTGTCCATACATCTAATAGTTAAAGAGGACGACGCACATTGAATAGTTTTTTCCCGGTTTAACTTTAACCATCTAGGTTGAATTTGGGTCGGTTGGAAAATTGAGGATGCAATTCTTTTTATTCGATAAATTTTATGAAATAATATTTGAGAAATGTTGACTCTTGAAATGCACAATTGATTATCGTTCAATTATTCGTTTTTCTGGGTTGAGTTATACTTTGCATGCATCTTTTTACTTTTTTATTATTGTGTCATTTTTATCTTTCTACTTCTAATGTTTTTAATTTTATTATTGTATTTTAAATTATTAATAATTATTGTTAATATATGTTAAGAAATTGCTAACCATATTAGTTTCATATCATATTTAACAATGCTGGATTAAGTGTAAGAACTAAAAAGCATTGAAATTAAATTTTATTGTATTCTTTTTCCTTGTTCTAAAGAATATGTTGTTCTTTTTATCAAAATAAAAAAAAAGTAGGGAGAATTGTTAATTAGTAAAAAAGAAAATAAATATTTTAAGATTATGTTGATAGTAGACGATGCTCCCATCAAACAAGACCTATCCATTTCCTATGATTTCAAAGCTTCTGGCCTTTTTTAAATTTTTATTTCTCTTAGAATTTGTTAGTAACTCAGTATTATTTTAATGATATCTTAGGAATTTAAAATTTATTTTTGCCCTTCAAAATAATATTTAATATTTAATATTGATTTTCGTTCATTATTTAACATATATTTTAATTCGTTTAACATATATTTGACATATATTATATTTTAAGATTATGTTGATAATATTCAACTGCTTTCGAATAAAGTGTGATAAACAAATAAAAGATCAATAACATGTGATTTCTTATTTTTAATAATTATTATTAAATATAAATTTAATATCCAAAGACGATGTAAATTTGAGAACTATGAAAGTGTTAGATTTGGTTCTTATATAAAATGGCAACAAAAAAAAACATATATCAAATTTATTTAAATAATTCTGATTTTTTAAATAAATAAATATGATTTTTTTTTTAAGAAAACAATAAATATGATTGTTAATGAAGAAAGTAAAAAGGGACAAGAAGACGGAAAAGCCGCAACATTTTAGGGGTGTTTTTGTCATTCTGTTCAAACTTTTTAGTATGTTCTTTGTGGAATGGTTTTTCCTTTCTTTTCTTTTTTATTTTTCTATTAGTTTTATTTGGCTCTTAATATCTGTGTTGGAAATAATTGTTTTAACGGATTATACATTTTTAAAATGTTTTGGTGGTAGATTATTCCGGCAAGTTGTATTGAGTTTAATCGATGAAGTGTTTGCGAAGAATTAGGAGAATATATGAAATAATTATAAAATGGAATTATGCAGGGAATTTTGTTGAGATTTTTTAGTACAACCATCTATGGAGACCAAAATATATGTCTCAACCAGTTGAATTATATTCATGTTAGCTTTTTAAGGTTTTTCAAACTGCAGATATAATATATATTGACATATTGCACTCTATAATCCTTCTTAGACCTTACAAATTTATAAACTTAATCTGTCATATAATACCTAATATTAATTATTATAACTCACATCAACTTGATACATTGATTTTTATATTACAATGAAGGGCAGAGTATCTTCTATCTAATCTTGTCTAATTTAATAAATTTTTTAATTCTCAACACGCGAGTATAATTTAGTAGTCTCTATTCACGTCCTATGTCAGTGATATAACGTTCTAAAAATAAAATAAAACAAATCTTTTAGACTATGCACATAGATCGAATAAAATAATTCTTTTAGACTTTGCACGTAGATATATAGATGTCTTCCCTCTTTATATTCACACTTCACATTCACAATAGACAAATTGAGATTTTTTTTTTTTTTGAAGAGAAATATCGGCAAGATGATTTAACTATTAGACTAAGCTCATGTTAGCTATCGTAACTTTGTTTAATTATCTTCCGAATGCATTAATTAATCTGACAATCATTTTTTTTTTTGAATAATAGACAAACATCATATTTACATTTAGTGTTAGTTGAACCACTTGAAAGGTTCATATTACTTATGGTGATTGAAGAACTCGGGCTGTAGCCAGTCGCAAGTTTGTCAATAAATTTTAGGAACAAAAGAAAAAAGAAAAAAAAGAAGGAAAGCTAGCGCATTGAGTTTAAGGGTTGTTGGGGTCCAACTGTTCGTGGCTGACGTGTTATGGGGATCCCAATAAGGCCGACCTAATAAGTCAGCACTGTGTACTTAGAAAATGAACCAAATGCCAAATGTTCATTTGCTCGGAGTAGGGGAATGATCGGTTCGAAGCGTATACCAGTGGTTGCCCGGAGGAACTTGGCACAAGGAGGGAAGTACATGGATGAGACGGTTATTTGCCTCATTAACCACTATAAATACACCACCGCATCACGAGTCTAGGTATGAAAATTTGTCTGAAGCTGATATGTTAAACTCAGATCATCTATTGACTTGAACATCGGAGTAGTTTACCTCCTTGCAAGTATCATTTGGAATCCCTCTAAATATAGTTGACCGACCTCCTTGATTGTCTTCTACGGCATAAAATATTGAAATTTCCATGAAAACTCTACACAAAAGAAGAAACTTAAAATTAAACATAATTTAAAATACCAATGCAATATTGCCCTATTAAAATTTGGTTTAAAAACAGTATTTCTTAAAATGTTTAATTGAAAATGACTATCCTATATATGGATTGGTAAAATAATTAGTGGATCGATCTAAAACTTGATCCAATGAATCAAAGCTTGATATTTTATAGGCCAGGCCCATTGGGCTTAGTAATAAACGTGGTCTAGTTTAATATTTTTCTAAAATAATTTTAAAATAATTTTAAAATAATTTTAAAATAATTTTAATTTTTTTAATCTTCTAAAGGCAAAGATAAAATCAGTTGAATTATCCTTGACTACATTAATAATAGGTCGGTCCAACCTATATTCGAGTAACATTTTAATAAATCAATTGTACCTATACATCATTTATACTTTTATATAATACTTTTGTTTTGGGTAACTCCATCAAATTACAAGTTTAAATTTTGAATTTTGAATATTTGTCTTTAATAAATTTCTAAAAAGTATCATGTGTTAATAGATTTTTTTGAGACATGTGTCTAATAAATTATTAGGTGTGAAATATTAAATAAATCTCGTAAATCAGACAAAGAAAACATTGAAAAGTTGAAAAATATATATGGGATACTTTTAAAAACTTATAGACCTTTTAAACACAATAAAAAAGTTTGTGTAAATTGGATTTTGAATAGTTCACTTATTATTTTTTTCGAAGATATATATGCGTTATCCACTTGAAAGCATGCTTAAGTTTCTATTAGGTAGTTTTGAAAGTTCAAAAACGTTTTTCTCATTATTTTTCTTTTTTTTTAATTGAAAGACCAAATGTATCCTTTTAAATCAGATAATATTTTCCAACAACACAACTATTTTCATATTCAATTTCAACAACCTTATTAAATTATATAAAAAATATTATTAAATTGAAATTTGATTAAAAGGCATTTACAATGAAATCAAAGTTTTTTTCTAAAAAAAAAAAGTTCGGATTTTTTTTTCTTTGATGGAGATTGTCGAGAAAAAAAAAAAATCAATTTTGTCTTGGGCAAGCCGTAAGGAATGCAGTCACTAGCTGTAAAATTCAGCTAGTACAAAGCTCCCAAGGGCCTCCCCATCTCCCCCTCCTCTCTCTTTTGCAGGGTCACCGCCCCTTCAGAATTACCACCTCCACCCCAGCTTCACTGTAAGATTTCTCCATCTTTATATTGCCTTAAAGTTTCTCTCTTTCTCCTCCATCTCCACAGAGTCACACAGTGGCACCACTGAATCCTCTCTCTCTCTATCACAGTGCTTCATTTCTTTACAGGGTATTGATTGTAATCCCTGTTTTCATCTGGGTTCCTCTGATTTTTTCATTTTTTCGCTCATCGGGGGTTTTTTTCTTTCCCAATATGAATTTGGGTAATCATCAGTGTTCTGTTTTCTTGTTCGGGTGAATCTTGAATCCGTATGTTGTTGTTTTGATTCTGGGAACCCTAAGATTGTTGTTGGCTTGATTTTCCTTTCCTCTACTAGGTTTGATTTTCTGACACCTCACTCTTGTGTTGTTTTTTCTGGTCACGAAGATATACTGAATTAGTTTGGGGCTTGGATTGTGTCTCTTCTTTTTCCCCCATTTCTTGAGATGCTTGCTTTGGATTCAATAGCTGATCGTTTTGAATGGATGGTTAATACTGAAAAAAGTTTCTCACTTATAGTAAGTTTTCAAGTTGGATTAGCATTGGCGAACAGAACCCACAGGAGTAATAGATATACCAAAGAGGAGGAGTCTCAATTTTATTGGTTTATATGGAGGAGCCATATCGACTGTTTGGAAATTTAGATAGCATGTATTTTAGTCATCGGACTGGCATATCAAAGCTTGTGCACTTCTTTTCTTCGTAAAGTTTTATTGAGAAGTTAATTTTACGTTTTACAGCAAAAGCATGTTTCAGCGACAGTGATACTGAAGAAGAAAAAAAACAATTGCAATAAAGGTGCTAGTCACAAATTTTCGACCACGATGTATATGCTTCATGCTTATCTCTCAATAAGTTCAGCAAAATTTTGCTTATTTCGTTCCCCTCGTTGGGGATAACGATCAAGGTTTTAGTTACAATTTATCATGCCACCAGATTTCAAGCATTGCAACCCGTGGGTCTCAAACCCCAGCTTCTGACTCCGATATGGTGAGAGTATCTTACTCCTTTTCCTTTGATTTTCAGAGCATGGGAAGCAATTTTGTTGATGGAACCACCAGTTGTGGTGAGGCTGATGGATCTGAAGCCACTATTGAGATTAAGATAAAAACTTTAGATTCACAAACATATACTCTCAGAGTTGATAAACAGGTTAATATCTTCATTTTCTCTTAGATCATAAATTTTGCGCTACAGTTAACTTTCTGATCAATTGACCCAAGATAATGTTTAAGAATGTACTTATAATTTAAAAAATGTTACTGCTTCTTTCATCGAACATTTCAAGTTAACATGTTGAGTTGCAAGAAATCAGATAAGTTAAATGTGTACTTAAATATCATACAAGTTTTGAAGCTTCAATTAATTTTTGTAAACTTGTGCAGATGCCAGTCCCTGCATTGAAAGAACAAATTGCTTCTGTAACCGGCGTGTTATCAGAACAACAACGGCTTATATGTCGAGGAAAAGTTCTGAAGGACGATCAGCTATTGTCTGCCTACCGTATCCTCTATATGATTTTACCATATCTCTTTATTTTAAAAATATTTGATTTGTTTTCTTTGTGATATTAGGTGCTTTTTCATGTAGGATTTTGCCTGGGTTGTAAAATAATTTGCAATTCATCCCTTCATATATGCATATAGCCATATACACACACAGGTGCGTGCTCATGTTTACTGCAGACATGTAGAAATCCTTTTTACCTGACCTGTTTTTGTCTTGGTCTTCTTTTATGTTGACCTAAATGGAAGATAAGAATAGATCAATAAGCTAAATTGAAAAAAAAATATATATATCCGACTGGGGCATGTAACAAACAAGGAGGACGAAGGTTGCACTCTCAAGTCTCAATTCTTGGAATTGGTGATGGATACTCTCATCCAAAAAGAGTAAACTGAAAGGTTGCTATGGCTTTTCAATTATACGTTCAGTAAGAGATTTTCAAAAAATATGAGAGAGAGACAAGTTTGTGGCATCTAATTGGTGTATGTGGTTTTGGATTAATCTTCTTTTGATGGGTGGATTGCATACTGTACTGCAAATCATTCACTAT
Source organism: Momordica charantia (assembly GCF_013281855.1). Lineage (NCBI taxonomy): Eukaryota > Viridiplantae > Streptophyta > Magnoliopsida > Cucurbitales > Cucurbitaceae > Momordica > Momordica charantia. The sequence continues at coordinate 33,372,873 of NW_028275166.1, forward strand.
TACGTATCTAGTGATCACTTGATCTTTCAGTTGGGAATATATGCTTAGGTATTCCTTAATCGTAGTTAGACGTTGAAGATGGTCACACATTGCATTTGGTTGTCAGGCAGCCTCTTCCACCATCAGAGGGTTTGCCAAATCGTCCAGGTTCAGTCTGCTTTTATGTATCTTTACTCTTTAATTAGCATTCCTTCGTAAACAGTAGTATACTTTATTGAATTTTTTATAAGCCTTATTATGATTGAAGAAGCTTTGTTGCATGCAAAATCTGCTACTCATTTATTTTAAAAGACCGAAGACAACCTTGAAGCATATACTTATGCACAACCGAATAATTCTTAAGTTGTGAGGCATTGTGAAGCAAAAGCCTCAAATTAATAACTAACATAATATAGACATGAACTACTGGCATTGTGATTATGGAAACGTTGAAATAATCTAATTTTCCGTCAATTTTTCACTTTCTTGTAACTTAAATTCAGCATTATCACTAATGGTAGAAATAAGATCAGGCAATTCATGTCAGGAAGCATTGTGGAAGCAAACGAGGAAGAAGTGTGGAACCTTTTAACACATAGGGAGGGACAGAGGGAGAGAGAGATTAAATATACATCACTGCCACGAAGAAGCATCATGGAAGAAAAAAAATGGTAGGAATTGGTGTAATAAGCAGAAGAGGCATCCTATGGTGGTTGTGTCTCTGAAGCAATGTGTACCTACCCAAGAGAATCAGAAGCACATTTTGTTCAATGTTGTTCCCCTCATACGACCAAAGACCCAGTAAAGCAGTAGCCATATGGACAGAATTTTAAGGTTGAGGCAATAATGTTGTAGACCAATGAAGTCAAAGCCATTCTTTGAAAATTTTTATTGGAAAGGAATCAAGGAAATTTCAATGGTGAATGTAGAGATTGGGGGGAAGTTTGGGCTATAGCTAAGTTTTCTGCTTCTACTTGGTATACCTTTTTGTAGGCTCCTAGGGTTGTATCCCCTGTATAAACACTTTTCATAGATTGCCAAAAAGTTCTTTTCTTGTTTTATGGTGAAGACCTGCAAACTTTAAATCGGAAAAAGAGGGTAGAAGGGAAGGTATGGAGCTGTTTATGTAGATAGCCCCTTATTCCCTATTGTACAGTGTTGCGCCACCATGAGGGTTTATACCCTATTGAATGTTAAAGTACAATAATAAACTTGTATAACCATTTCTTCAATTCTAATGATATTTGGCAATCATATTACATATTTCTGTAAAATAAAATCAGATGGAAGAAAGAAATTTCTTATTTTGCTTCACCATTTAGATAACTTAAAACTATGGTGCAAACTGACGCATCTACCATTTCTATATCAGCTAAACTTTTATTCCTGAAAGTTGTTTGCAGAGACTGATCCAAACTCAAGTACGAGTCGTGTTCATGGCAATCAGGTGGCTCCGGGTGTGGTGATTGAAACCTTTAGTATGCCCGTTCAAGGGGATGGTGTGCCTCCAGAAATCAACAGGGTCAGTCTATGACATGGATGATGACGAAGTTCTTTCAAGTTCTTGATGTAGTCTATTTTAGGCGTGTTACCAAAGACTTTATCTTTTTGCTGTGCACAGATTGTATCTGCTGTTCTCAGTTCAATTGGACTTTCAAATTCTGTAACCGGTGGTGAAGGGATGGATGTCAGGGTAAGCTTGCATTTTGAACTCTAGTTTCCCCAAGTGTGTTCATCCATCTTGTGCAATTGTATGTAAAATTATATCTTGCTCATTTGAGTGGTGATGGATGCTGAAGGAAATTGACCAGCAAAGAACTGGAGAACGTGTGATTGCAGCTGGGATGATAGATTTGAACCAGCATCAATCTGGAGACAACGGCTCAAGGCCACTATCTGATAGGTTTCATGGCACTTCTGGACATCCATCAATTCCTTCTCTAGGGTCGTTTCCTCCTCCTGTAAGTTAAGACTTGGGGACTCTTTAGATATTCAGATTCTTTTTCATCTTTGGTTTACTATATGTATTTTCAAAAGTCAATATATCCAGGATTCTTTGGTTAGTGCCAGTGCTTTATGTGATTATATTGATAAAATTCTTCTTATCAAGGTCTATCCTTGATTTACAAGTAAAAGGATGAATGATAGTACATTGGTTTGATGGATTTTTGCACTTCTATTAGCATTTTGACTTTTCAAAAACAGAACTAAACCTTTGCAAATAAGCATGTATAAGCTTCTGAATATTTTTCTTGGGCTCTTATTGTCCTTTAACTCTGCCCTCAATGAGGTGACTTTTCTGAAACGCATCTGGTTGAAATGAATGGTAGTGATTCTTGGTGTTTGCAGGTGATTCCCGATTCTTTGACAACTTTGTCTCACAACCTCAGTAATATGAGGCGTGATTTCGAAAATATTGGTAAGTTCTGTTCTGTTCGATAAGTTCTTTTTGTCATATGGCAAGTCTCCTATTGCGTGTAATTAATATTTGTTTATCATGAAATGGTTGGCAGGCAGAGCTGGTGGAAATAATGCTGAAGAAGCTAATATTCATGGAGATGAGGAAAGCAGCTCTAATTCCTCATCTCGTCCCAGCACCACCCAAGAAAGCTTCCCTACTCCTGCATCATTGGCTGAAGTCATGCTTTCTACTAGACAGATGCTTGCAGAAGAAGTCTCAGAGTGCCTACTTGTGCGTTCTAAACCATCTAGTTCTCACAATTAGTCTAAAATTTTAGCTTTTATGCTTTGTCAAGTGTCTGTGGTTTGGCTGTTAATTCAATCTGTAAACTCATTGGTGAATGCAAACATTCCAATATCACTCTTTGTTTTATTTTTCTTTAATGTAGTTAGGTACGAGATCATAGCTGCTTCTTCTGTTGATTAAGGAGAGAACGCAATTAATTTTTTTATGCTTATTTTCTGGTAGCAACTTGCAAGGCAACTGGAGAATCACAGGAATGTTACTGATCCTACGTTACGGATGAATACCCAGTCTTCTGCATGGAGAAGTGGAAATATATTTAATAACTTAGGTGCATATCTTCTAGAACTTGGTCGCACTATGATGACGTTGCGAATGGGTCAAACTCCGGTATGTCTTAATCCCTTTTCTTTCACCATTGCTTCCCTTTTAACTTAGATGGTTTTTGATTTCTTTCTTTGTTATTTTCATTTTCTGGATGGTAACATAACCTTTTGTCCATATATTTCAATTTGATGTACAATGTGCAGTCAGAAGCTGTTGTTAATGCAGGACCTGCAGTTTTCATTTCCCAAACTGGTCCTAACCCCATCATGGTTCAGGTAATATTTTCACACCTTGCTTGAATTTGTTTATTTTTCAGGTTTGAGGTCATCATATCTTCTTCTGCTAATTATAATTCTATAAACAGCCTCTTCCTTTTCAACAAAATGCGAGCTTAGGTGCGGTTCCCATGGGTGCCATGCAGCCTGGCTCTGCACTAATTCATGGTCTTGGTTCTGGATTTCTTCCAAGGCGTATTGACATACAAATACGAAGAGGTAACCTGCAAACTTGACTTTTCCTTAGCTATTCATCTTTTGTTGGACATATAGAGTAATCATAGTTCCTTTCACTAATTTCAAGGTTCATCGACTGCGGCACCAAATGGCAATCCAGAGGAACGCAGTGGAACTCAGCAGCCTTCAGGGCAACAAGAAGCGGGCAGAGGGGTGGGCGAAAATACCACCAATCAAGCAGCCACTAGGACTGTAGAGGGCCCAACTATGGGCGGAGAATCTGGAGTGCGAGTAGTGCCAATTAGGACTATGGTTGCTGCAGCTTTACCCGGACCTTTTAGCCGCTTACCTTCAAATTCTTCTGGTAATTCAATTGGGTTATACTATCCTGTTCTTGGAAGATTTCCTCACCCTGCTTCAGGAAATGCAAGGGCTGAGCGTGGAAGTCAGGCTTCATCAGAGCGTCAATCTACTGGCCTTCACAGTGAGCAGCACTCAATTCTTGAATCTGTTGTGGAACAGCAAAATGTAGAAGATGCTGCAAGAGATGGTAACTCTGTTATTATGACGCTTACCTTCAAATTCTTCTAGTTATTCTCCTCATAATGTTCCATTTCCGTTTCTGCTAATTAACTAAATTGTGGTCGGTTAGGATATTTTGGCTTTAGAATTGGAACTGCATTATCTTTCAGGGTCATGACCTCACGTTTCAAGGCAGTAGGTGCTGCTGCTATCCAACTCACATTGTATTGACTTATTGACATGTTTTCTACAGGTGGACCTCAAAGTAACCTTGAATCTGAACGACAAGTTCCCAGCAACGTCGTCCAGTTTCTTCGGACTCTCTTTCCTGGTGGTGAAATCAACATTGAAGATGCCAGTTTCCAAGAAATTAGTGGTTCTGTTCCTGCGGTGGCGTCAAGTTCTGTTTCAAACGTACAAGAATCAGAACCAAGAACTACGGATGAAGGAATGTTTTTGTCCAACATATTTCATCAAATCATGCCATTCACATCTCAACGAGGCAACGAGTCAGATGTGCCTTCAGTAGAGCCCAATGCCTCTGAGCGTCGAAACGTCTCCGGTTCTTCCATGCAAGTAAGAAATTCCAATGACCACCTGTTGTGCATTTCATTGCCCTGATCATTTCGAAAGCCGGGGATTTGTCTGTTGCAAATGATGATTACATACCGACTTGAAAACGATATATAGTTGAATTTCCATTCTGTAACTTAATATTTGAAAAAAATAAGTAAATAAATAAAGATCTAAAAAGTGGGTTTGTCAGGGTTCAAATGGGGATGCTGAGACGTCACGCAGACGCACCGATGGCGAAGCAGATGCTCCAAGTTCGAAACGTCAAAAGGTGCTCTTCCTGTGAAATCATTGATTTATTTATCCCTTTTTATCATTCTACCCATGCATATTCATTTACTCTGGGGTTGGTATTATAATGCCTGTTTATGTCTACTTGTACTTACAACGGAAGAATGAATAAATGGGTACATCAAAAGTGGGGCTTTTATATTGTGTTCTGGCCCTTTTGGTATACTCAGATACCTTATGGAAAATTGTTTTTATTTTTGGGTTTTATTTTTTTGCTTTGGTTTGTAATCTTTTGCAAATGTTTCTAAAATCCTACCCAAATTTTAAAAGTTAGAAAAAGTAGTGTGCAGGCCCATTTGATACCATTTTGTTTTGGATTTTCGGTCTTGGTGTGTGCTCATTCTATAGTATATTTTCACCTTTCTTCGTAGCTAAATTTCAATAACAAAAACCAAAATTTCGAAACTACTTTTTTATTTTAGTTTTTAAAATTTAGTTTAGATGTTGGGAACGTTTTTAAAACAAATAAATACATAGGTGAAAGTAGTGTTTACACGTTTAATTTCAAAACTATATTTTCTGGTTTCTAAGCAAAGTTGTCTTTGTTTTACGTTTTTCTAATGCAGAAAGATTGATACAGCACAAGGTGACCAGAGATTATGGGATCTTAATCTGAAATTGCACCTTCAAACTTCTGGGAAAATCATCACGAAACACAATCAACAGTGGAATCACTTTACAAGTTGCAAGGAGCATCACAGCCCTCTGCTCTAGTTAAGCGTACTATTTCTCAATCTCTTTTATGCATTTCTCCCCCCTCCCCCACCCGACCCGACCCCCTCCCCGTCACCTTGTACGATATGGTGCGACATTCCTAGTTCACCCCGCCCTCTTGCCCAGCAACCGGAACCCAAAATGCAAAAGAAGGAAAGAAAGCATTCGAATGTACGGTGTTCCCATATATGTTAGTGGCCATTAAACTTCTAGATCAAAAGTCCTTATATAGAATCTTCATCATCTTCTTAAGTTTATGCTTTTAATTGATTCCAAATTTGCTTTGAATGCTTTGGAGAAACTGTTTTTCGGGTTTCGGTTATGCTGCTTAAGCAAAAACCAACGTTCACTTGCCCTTTATTGGCTTTTACAACAATGATTTGGAAAAGAAATGAAGTAATTGCACAGAAGTTTGTACCATTATTACTTTTGCCCTTTTATCTATGTAGCAACGAGTAGATGGTGTAGATATTCGACTAATATCAGTGAGTCAGACACGAGTAGATGGTTGAGACATTCGACTAATATCGGTGAGGATCGGCAAGTGGATGGAGTGTGTAGAATTTTATGGTACCTATTTTTGAGAGACAAATCAAAGTTGGACCTCACAGAACCAAACAACTTACTTGATAGAATTTAAACCAAGTCCAAATGATTCATTTTAGTGTAGTTCTTTATTTACTCGTCATTTTTAAGAAATGTTTCTAAAAAATTTGGAAATAACACAACTAAAATTTCTTATAAATAAAAAGCATTATTTTATTAATTTTGACTTATAAAATGCATAATAAAAATTATAAACAAATATAACATTAAAATTTTGAATGTTTAATTTAAAATTAAATACCACATAAAAATTCTTTTAATATAAAATTTTAAAGAATGAGAAACTAGGAAATTGTTACTTTTCTGTTTCTTTTTTCAGTCAAAAAATAAATAATAAGAAATAGTTAAAAAAAACAATTATGTTTTTTATTTAGTAAAAAGGACCAGACAAAATAACAACAAACATAAACAAACAGAAAAAAAAACTTTACCGGGTGAGCTGTAAGTTATTCTTTCATCATGTTTTTTTTTTCTTTCTGCAAATAGCTCTCAAGCATATATCTGTTATCAAAATGTCGTAGGTTTGAATTACCACCCTAACATACAGTTGTTCTAAAAAAAAATAAAAGATATTGATACAAACCTATGATCCTTAGAGGAAACAAAGATATCTTAACTGTTGAGGTAGGCTCATATAGACATTATTATTTTCAATTAAAATATAAATATCCGAAAGTCTCGCTATTAGGCCTATTCTCTATTCTCTACCATTCTAGTTTCTAAAATAATAATAATAATAAATAAACAAGTAATAAATAAAATTAAAATTACAAAAAAAAAAAACCATGTTATCACCATGTTATCTAAAAAAATGATCTTTTAATTATTTTCCTCCTTTATCTTATTAAAAAAAAATTCCTCTACTATATATATACACACATTTCCCCCATAAACGTCCAAAAATTCTCATCAAATAATTAGGCCCATTTTGAAATTTAGGCCCATTTATCCTCTGAGCCCATTTATTGTCCCGTCTACTCTATAACTCTGCGAAGCAGGTTTAGGGTTTTTTCCTGAAGTCGAACTCTGCTCCTTCGGCCGCCTGAGCAAACCAGAACTCGTGCTCTCTTCAGAAGGAAGCCCTAGCCATGGCGGAACAGGTTTTTATTCAATCGCCAACCTTCACTTCTTTCTTCTGTTTAACATTCTTTGTTTCCTTTTAAGCGGCTTTAGCGTTCTGTCTCTGAATTCTTCATTCTTCATTCTTTTTTCTGCAGACCGAGAAGGCGTTTTTGAAGCAACCCAAAGTTTTTCTCTGGTAAACGGATTGAAATATACTTTCACTAGCAGTTTTAGTATGACTTGTTGGTTTTTTTTTTTTTTTTTTTGAAATTATTGTCCTGTGCATTTGTGGTTTTCTTATCTGTGATTCAATTTTTGTTCTATTCTACAATAAAATAGCTCCAAAAAAACCGGAAAGGGGAAGAGACCTGGAAAGGGTGGGAATCGTTTCTGGAAGAGCATTGGATTAGGATTCAAGACGCCAAGGGAAGCCACTGAAGGTTCTGTTCTTTACTATGATTACATTGTGTTTGTTGGCTTGCTTTATACGAACGTGTTTAGTCGCCCTTTTAACTTACTGCATATCTTGAGTGTCAAAACATTTGAAGCCAAGCTTATTGTTTATCCTTAACTGGTTGTTTTCTTTAAACAACTTTCACCATGTACTTTAATCACCAATTAATAAAACTGTGCGCTTTAATCACTATTTATCTGGGACATCGTTGATATCATACTCTTTGTTGTAATTTATGACAATTATTTCTTATAAACATGATGAACTGGAGCCACATCCTTGTTCCAAAAAAGTTCTGAAATGCTGTAGGAAGAATGCTTATCAAAATGCTATTTGTTTGACTGCTGAGAGGATAGAACTCTGATAAAGGACATATTGAATAAACATTATGAGCTGAAGGGATAGTAATATTAGGGATCCTCTTTCCTCCTCCCTTTTATTAACCTCTACTAATAGAATAGGTGGTTGTTGTCTGCATAGGTACAATGATACCCATAACTATACCTATAATATGGATGGATAGTTGATGGAGTCAGAGAAAACTTTTGTGGATAAAGGCATTTTACTATTTTCTATTTCTCAACGAGAGATTAAAATTGAATATAAAAGTGATGAATCCTTATCCTGTTTCTATTGTTATGGGCTTCTTGTCCCTAAGGCCTCTAGGTTCTATTGTTTTGTTGGATTTTACTCACTGTCTTTGTTTCTTGCCAAACAATAGAGGAAAGAATGCTAAAGCCCTAAAGCAGCCTCATTTACCCTATGTACTGTATGCATCGTTGTGTCTAAACTTTAAGGTCCAATATTTAAGCATATCCTGCTCTCATGTTCATTGATTTCCTGCAGAAAATTAGAATGTTTTTTTACTTATTTAGCATTCCAATTCTGTTGTTTTCATGCAGGAACATACATTGATAAGAAATGCCCCTTCACTGGAACTGTTTCTATTAGGGGCCGTATTTTAGCTGGAACTTGTCATAGTGCTAAGATGGTCAGGACCATTATTGTCAGGAGGAACTATCTACACTATGTTAAGAAGTATCAGAGGTACCTTTCTCACTTCCCCCTACTACTGCCTACACTCCATATTTCTCTTCGCAAAAGAACATATAACATCATGGTTCTCTGACTTCTTTTGTTCATTCTGTCTCCTTCAGGTATGAGAAAAGGCACTCCAATATTCCTGCTCACATATCTCCTTGCTTCCGTGTCAAGGAGGGCGATCATGTTATTATTGGCCAATGCAGGTACATCAAGATATGAATAATTCTCCACCTTGATTATTGTTGTGATAGTTTTTGGATTTTAAGAAAACTTGTGTCATATTTTATCATTCAAATTTCAGGCCATTGTCAAAGACAGTGAGGTTCAATGTGTTAAAGGTCATTCCTGCTGGATCCTCAAGTCGTGGGAAGAAGGCTTTTGCTGGAATTTAAATCATGTAGGGTTTCGCTTTTGATAAAAAAACTGCATGAAAGAACTTTCGAGTTTTAGGCCATATTTGTGATGCAAGAGGGTTTTGAAGACTTACAGCCTGGATTTTGATATGAATATGGACTGTTTTATTCTGTTCTATTTGTTTTAATTTCTTGGTCTTAATTTTAGCAGATTTGGGGTTTTGAAGGGTACCAAATTCTCTTGTTGTCTTATAGGTATTCTAATACATGTCAGTTTTATAATATGAGATTTTCTTTGCACTGTGTTAATGCAGCATTTTAAAGTTGTTTCCTTAGAACAAGAAATATGTTTATGGACATCCCAATTTCTTACATACCATAAGGGTCAATATTTGATCCATCAAGTTGTGTTTTAGGTTTATTCTAAACTGTTATTATAGTCAGAAAATGGAGCGACTTGATTCATTGATCAGATCCTGTAGAGAGTCTTGATCTGCAGAATAGATCCAACCTTACATATTTGACTTAGCTGCCTTAGCTTTCAATAGAGAAACATTTTGCACTGTCAAGGCCCACCAAATTGCTTATTTGGGGAGCTGATTTGTTGGCATCACCCCATGAAAAAGGTGGCTCTTGTTGGATTAGAGGGGCAAAAGAGGCATCTTTCATAGGTTGGCTTGTCTATAAAAAGAGTTGCTGATTGGCATCCAAGGCATGGCTGGAATCCTAAGCTTTGTTTTATGCCCCATATCATCATCTGGTTGTGGCTGTAGATTCTTTTAATTATCAATGACTTTATAAACATCTCAATCTCTTTCCTAGTCTTGGTGCCTATTGCACCTGTTACATGGGACTGCTTCTAGATTGTAATTGTAGACAAGAGGGAGACAGAACAACCTATTTTGTTGCCTCTTGAACTATTACATGTGATTGCTACTAGATTGTAATATTGGGTTTTTTTAATTATACTTTTTTTTTGTGGTGTGTGAGTGAAGATATTTAAAGTTTTAAATGGAAAAGTGATGAGATTGTTTAATATGCTTGTTTGGCTACTATGATGGTCACCTATCAAATTAATAATTTCTATATGTTTTCCGGCACTAAATGTTGCAGGGTCAGACTGTTGTCCTATGAGATTAGTTGAGGTGCGTATAAGTTAGCTCGGATATCAATAAATATATATATATATATTCTTTGGCTAAATTTAAAAAACAAACACATTTTTTAAAATTGCTTTTGTGGTTTTTTAAAATTGATTTTGAGAATATATAGATTACAAAATAGTTATCAAATGAGGTGATCTGTTTTCTTGTTGATCAAGATGTTAAAAAGAGAGTGATAAAATATGTAAATGGTGGAAACATGAGAGGGCAAAAGCTAATACCTACAAAAGAAGTTGTAAACAGTGGGAAGGAGAGGAGGAAAGATCCAAAGTTCAATCACCTTGAGAAATAGAAAGAAATTGCAAAATGGAATGTTTATGCTCGAAGAAACTCATGAGGTAAATATAAAAAGAGGAAGCAACAGAAATAACGCTATCTAAACAAAATTGGGTTTAGGTATCTTAATCAGTTACTTGAGTTATGTTCGAGTTGATCCTAATCCTGTGCCAATTAAATCTTAAATCATCCACTATTTAAAGATTTGGAAAAATAGATTATAGATAAAAATCTCAAAACCCTTAAAAATATTTACTCATGACAAGAATTTGTCCAACTAAAAGCACAAGAATTTGGATTATTCATGTGTAAGTTTTCGTAAATTCAAATTTGCCAACCCCAAATATTAGGTAAACTGAGTGTTTGATATTCATTAATAGTGAAAGCAAAACGGGACCACAAACCCATGTTATTATTGGACATTGACATCTTAAACCGACAAAAAAGTAAACCATATAAATATATTTTAATTTAATTTCTTCCATTTAAAATACTTTATTAGACAAAATTTCATTAATAAATATAATAATCTAACTTCATACTATATTTATCAAATTTCATTCTAGAAAGAGAGACTGTTTTGAAAGCAAAGCTGCAAAAGAGAGAACCAATATGAAAAAAGTCATTTTCATACATCATTTTCCAATGGAATTCTCTCTTTAATTTTCAATCCAACCTACCATTTACCCCAAACCTTCATTATCATCTCTTTTTGTCACAATTATATTTATTGCCATTAATTTAAACCCACCGACTTAATGAGTAATGGTAAAAGACAAATATTAATACAATAATATTATTAATAATTAATTAATTGTAATATAAACTTTTTTTCGCAGGCACACAACTTGTTCTTTGGCATATTAGGCCATTTTTCCCTTTTTTGGGAGCTTAAAAAAAATTAAAAAAAATTACTTTAAATTACAAAGAAAAGTTGAGGCTAGTGTTTGTGTTGCGTGGCCCTATATGACAAAATGCTTGTATTTGAAGTGTGAACAGAATCAAAATGGTATAGTTTTCTAAATTTAAGAATATTTGACCTTTCAATTTAATCATTACTCCTTATAATAATTTCAAAAATATCTACTTTCATTTGATAAAAGTGATGCGCTTACTTTTTGAAATATCTTTTGCATAAACATAGATTTTTTTCATTCTCATGGTTAAATTATAAATTTAGTTCATGTAATTTAAAAACTCATTATCTATTTAGTCACCATATTTTTTTAAAAAATTATATTATACTTTTGGATTGGATGTTAACACTATTAAGAATGATTTTGGGATGACTTATTTTTTAAACAAAAAATATTTCTTTTGTAACATGTTTGGAATAAACACAAGTTATATTTTTTTTCTAAAAATACTTTCATAATTTTTTAATGGTTTTAAAATTTTTAAACATATTTTTGATTATCTAATCAAACATTATGAAAATTTTGAAAAATATTTTTTAATGGGTTAAAAACAACTTTTTATACGTTTAAAAATAATTCCAAGCTCACTATTTTTTTAATGTGTTAAAAACAACTTTTTATACTTCTAGAAATGATTAATGTGATATATGAGGAGAAGTTAGGAGGAAATTTTTGCTCATGTAATATTAATTCATTTTGTTTACCCTATAAATTATCTTCATAAATAACTCTTTAACATTGTTAGATGTCTGGGCCTTGTATCATTCTTAAAACACATTAACGTGTGACAATGAATAAAAGTGGTATCTATGTTACTGACTAACGTCCCGTTTGATAACTATTTTTGTTTTTTGTTTTCTATTTTTTAAAAAACAAAAACAATATATGTTTAATAACTATTAGAAAATTCTATGTAGAGTAGAGATGACAATGATGTGGATGCGAATGAGGATGCTATCGTCCAATCTCGTGGACGTAAAAATTTTGTATCCCCGTCTCTATCTCGTTATTCGGTCTGAGAGATGTTATCGAGAAAATTTATTGGTTTTATTATAATTGTTTTTAATTATTTTTAGAATTAAAAAACGTAATAAATATATATTAATTTTCAAAATTTCAAATAAGAAGAGAAAATAATACATGTTTTCTTTTATAAATATTAATAATAATTTTGTAAATAATAAGTTGTTTCCTTATAAAAATAAATTTTGTTGGTGATTGCTACTCCTTGAAATATTATATATAATTGAAAAGAAAAAGAATGTGTGAATTAGGTTCTCTAGAGTCTCTTGTCATGTAAAGTTAGCTATCCCCATGAATGCCTACATTTAGGGATGGAATACCTACCATTCATCTCATATAGAGAGAGTGAAAAAAAGAGAAGTGCAAATTAACGTGAGTATGATCCTAAAATCTTTGGTGTCACAGAAATATGGATACTCTTTTCATTACAATAATTTTTTCCGCTCCTCAAAAGTTCACAGGAAAAATGGAGTTGATGCTCTCATATCCATAGCATGAGTAGTTAAAGTTACAAGTGAATGATTTGAAATTCAAGTTATTTCACGGAATAATACTCGTATATATTTGAGCTCGTAACAATACTTCGCAATTAAAAGTCTCTATAGAAGCGTGTTTTAGGCATCGTACAAATATAGATAGGATTAATGACGGAACGAATAATAAAATTTTAGCATAGCTTTTCATACACGTTCACTTGCATCACATATACACCACATATACACCAGTATTCTTTGAATTGTCTGCCATATCAAAATCATATTAAAGATTATGTATGCCTCGTTAATATTTAATAATTTACTTATAAATACAATACTATAGTGTGAACAGATACAATATGTTACTCCATTCAAAAGGAGAGGGAGACGTGTAGAATTTAAAGGGAGTGTCCCTACATCTAATATTTATATTGATATTGCATTGTTTTATTTCTAGATTGATAACGAAAAAAAAAGAAAGGAAAAATGAGAAAAGAAAAAAAAAATGGAGAATTGTCATTTCCCAACTTCCATTGCTTGCTCCATTCATTATTCAAAGAATGTGAAACATGCAGTTCAAATAATTAATGACCCCACCATTAATAAACTCAAAGTCAATGTATAACCACACATTTAGAGATTCTCTCAATTTTATTTGTTCAATTGTTTCCTCAGAGGATAAAAATCTGTCATTTTAATTGCTTGTGTTGTAAATTTTTCATTGTTATCCTCAGTTAGCAACCAGCAGTCGTTTTTTAGTGAGAGAGAAAACAAATTGACTCCAAATGACTCAACTTTATCTGCCCAAGAAGTTTTCAGAAATAAGAAACGAAGGGTAATTTTCTTAGAAGGGAAAGGTGGAAAATTGGGATGTAAAGTTTGGTAATTTAAATGTGGGTAGTTGAAAAGAAATTGAATTTGCAGACATTGAACATGTCCCAGTTCCAAGGAAATAAAAAGAAAACAAAAAGAAATGAGGAAAAGGATTCAGATTTCCCAATAATATATTTGTAAATTGGTGTGTATTGCCCCAAAACAAAACCAACCGATTTCCAGCCACGATTTTTCCAATAGAAAAATCTGGAATTGGATTAAATTAAACGCCTCTTCTTAATCTTGACTGGATTGCTCTGCTCCCTATATTTCTCGCTTTTTGGTTCTGTGTTTTCTTCCTCAAAACAGGGTTTTCTTTTTCATTTCTTTCCTTTCTCACTCTACCCAGTAGACATATTCTGAGAATCTTCTTCACCCTCCATTATTTTTCTCTGATTCTCTCTCTTTTCTCTCTCTAGCTTCTGTTTCTTTGGATACCCACCTACTGCAAGTTGAAGAAAAACTGAACCACCAACGTTTCCCCAACTTTTCCTCTTTATCGTCATGTGTGTGACGGAAGCAGAACAGGTTGGACCAGAGAGGGCAACTTCTGGGAGTAATAATACCAAGCCATGGCCTATGCATTGTGAATTTTTGCAGAATCAGATGGGAAATCGAGAGAAAGAGCCTGCTCTCTCTGGAACTAGCGACCGAAGCCGCTCTGGGAATTCTTTTCCTGTACGAATTTTGCATCCCTTTCGTAACCATTTCTAGGGTTTTCTCTTGTTTCTTTGAGGACTACTTTGTTGGATTCGTACTGGGTTTTCTGCTTTCTTGTGGGATGTTTGATAAAAATTAAGGAAAAAGGTTGTTTTGTTGTTCTTTCTTTTGTGGAATTCTCTGATGGGGTTCCATGAACTTGTTTGTTTTTTTCCTTTTTTTTTTTTGCTCTTCTTAAATGAATTAGAATGTAGTTGATAATTCATGTATTTGGATTAATGATCTACTGGTGGTTTTCTTTTCATTCTTCTTGTGTTTTTGCTACTCTATAGGGTTTCTTCCTCACTAATTTCAGCTCTCTCTATGTTATTAGTTTGATCTGATGGTTGCTTCTCTGGTTCAAGCCAGTGTTGCTGCTTCCAAATCTGTTTGACATTGTTAAAATACATAATTCTTTTTTATTTTCTTTTTTTTTCCACTGTAATTGATTTGAAGGTACTAATGTTTCAGGAAAATAGCTATTTTTGTCGTTAATGTGCTTCTTAAAAGATTCTGATACTTTAGTCCTTTTGTGTTGTAATTGAGGTTCCATTGTCAATTCTAAAGTTTCTAGCATAAAGTTTCTTCTTTGCGTAGCTTGTACAATTCTTCCTTTTGTTTCTGGTCCCTTGTATGGACCAAAACAATATGGATAAATGAGGAAAACTAACAAGACCTGTTGTTTTCATGAACACTTTGATGATAATAGGATCTTTCTGTTCCTATAACCGTAAAGTTGAAAATTTTGGCTAAAATGTCTCTCTCTCTCGACTCAGAATTCACTGGTCTTGTATTCCATCCAAATTTTAGTGCCATGTACAATGGCGAAAGTCTTACTGGACTATGCCGACCTCGTAAATTGATCTAAAACGTCCCTGAAATTTAATCCCTCTGTGGCTCTTTTTTATAATAAGATGGGGTCTGTTTTAAGTTTGGTTCTTCATTAGTTGCTACTACAGCTCCATGAAGAGCTTTTGTTCTTTAAATTTTGCTGATGTGATTGTGTCTGAAAAAACTATGTCTTGCAGATAATGTCAATGAATCTATCTGACTGTTCGAAAACAACACTTCTTGGCATGAACTAAATAGTTTCTTCCAATTACTTCAAATATATGTGTTGGTTTCATACTCTTCCTGATTTGTTTTTTTTCCCATATTGTGGTTCATGTAGCTTGAAAGCATTTCTGAGGATGCTGCAGTTATAGACAGAAAAGAGAACACATCTACATTTGTCCCTGCACTTAGATCGGGAGAATGGTCTGATATCGGAAAGCGTCCTTATATGGAGGACACTCATGTATGCATTCATGACATGGCTAAGAATTTCGGCTGCACTTTTCTCAATGAGGATGCTGTCTCCTTCTATGGTGTAAGTTCACGTATTTATCTTTCTGTATCACCGTTACAGTTTAGATGAAATGAACTCATCTAAGGAAACTTTTGATGTTTTCTGAAGTTCATGCTCTGATTTGACAATTGTTTTTAAAAGTTAGGTAGTTGCATGTGTTAGTTATTTATTTGTAGCCAGAGGAAGCATTGGCTTGAGGGATACAGTAGTCTTTGTTGTTAATTCAGCTTGGAATAGAGGATAGAAGTTGTTTGAGTGTGTACAAATCATTTAGAATATGGGAAGTTTAGAATCTATGCCATATTTTTCTTCGATACTAAGAAGGAGTCATGCTCTTGGATTTCTTGGAAAGGCATTTGTTTTGACAGTTTGCCTCTTAACTATAAAACGAATTGCATTTGGTTAGACCGAGTTATTATTGGTACTGAACAACTTTGGGAAGATTAAACAATGGAGTTAATTGGAAGGGTATTGTTGCATGTAAAGAAGCTTCACTCCCCCTTCAAAGCCAAAAGTGTGGCAAGGTAATGGGCGCGTCCAATAGGCCTAATCAAGATGCTTAAAATTCTTCTCTAGCATAGTAAACAAAGTTGTTGGCCAAAGCAATCGTTCACTATCTCCAAATTGACACCAAACATTTTGAGACATGTTACCACTCACCCCAAATTTTCAAGCAAAGTGATACATAATATCCAAATATTTTGACACCTTCTTGCACTACACGTACCAATTGAGACCCAAAACCATATACAAGAATTTTCGGACAAGGTTTAGTAAAGCCTTTTACTTTTCTTTTTTAATCGAAAAGAAATCAAGCAGCCACCTTGAGGACGAGGTGATGTGCTCAGATGGGGAGCATTGGTGAGCCCTTAGTCTGTTTGACGTAGGCGAGACATGTGAAGAAGGAACAGATCAAGGAATATATGTGTTATCTACTTGTAGCCAATGTAAATTGCGCAAGTACGGAAGCATTGGCTTGAGGGGTTCAATATTCTTATTGGCTTGAGGGGTTCAATATTCTTATTGTCATCTGTTCAGTAAGGAATGAGGTGAGACGAGTCCTGAGATTGTGCATGGATGATGTAAATAGGGAGCAATACTTCAAAGAAACCTCGATTTGGCTCGTATGATGGAGTGAACCAGGCTCTCAGATTTCTTGGTAGACCTCGTTTGGGAAGCTCATCTTTAGCTATATAAAAAAAGTAGAACTTGTTCTATCACTTCTTGTTCGTCTGTATTTGTACCAAAGAGGGTGCTGGCACCTTAGGAGATCGTCGTATTAAGCCCCTCCCACTCTTGGGAGTGGTTTTTTAACTGAATCATTTATCGAGGTTTGATTTTGGCTCGATGCATTGATCAAAATAATGAAGTAGAAGCTTTTGATTTTTAGCTTATCATTAATAAATGGTTATGTTCTAATAAACAGGTATTTGATGGCCATGGCGGAAAAGGCGCTGCACAATTTGTTCGTGATCACTTGCCGAGAGTCATTGTCGAAGATTCCGACTTTCCTTTAGAGCTTGAAAAGGTGGTTACAAGGTCATTTATGGAGACTGATGCAGCTTTTGCTAGATCTTGCAATCTTGAGACATCTCTATCATCTGGCACAACTGCACTTACTGCAATGATATTTGGAAGGTAATCACTTTACTTTTGCTTCCAATTTCTTAAAATTTGAACTTCATGGCTACAGCATTGATTTCAAGGCTCTGTTTCTTCTTGCTAAATGTGCTAGTTATTGTACTGTTCATGGATTTTTAGTTTCTTTTGGGCACTCTCCTTGGGTACAAAGATTTTGATCTTCTGGTTTCTGTAAATATTACCATTTCGAGCAGGTCTTTGCTCGTAGCAAACGCTGGTGATTGCCGAGCAGTATTGTCAAGACAAGGCTGTGCAATTGAAATGTCTAAAGACCACAGGCCATGCTGCACAAAAGAAAAAAAGCGAATCGAGGCTTTGGGCGGATTCATCGACAACGATTATTATCTAAACGGCCTGCTCGGGGTCACACGTGCAATAGGAGATTGGCATCTTGAAGGAATGAAGGAAATGAGCGAAAGAGGTGGACCATTAAGCGCTGAACCCGAACTCAGATTAATGACATTGACGAAGGAGGACGAGTTCTTGATCATAGGCAGCGATGGAATGTGGGACGTCTTCATGAACCAAAACGCGGTCGACTTTGCTCGGAGGAGGCTCCAAGAGCACAATGATGTGAAAGTATGCTGCAAGGAAATGGTAGAGGAAGCCATAAAGAGGGGAGCAACAGACAATTTGACAGTAGTTTTGGTAAGCTTCCACTTGGAGCCACCTCAACCAGTAGTTTTTCAGAGGCCAAGATTTAGAAGAAGCATTTCTGCAGAGGGGCTTCAGAACCTCAAATTTCTGCTAGAAGGATAGAGAATTGAGACATTCTTTGTTGTTAATTGGCCAAAGGTTTGATACTAAACCAATGGGATTAGAGTTTGTGGTTTGTGTACACAAATGTATTTTCATGGGGTAAAAGTTTCAGCTCTTCCTTGTCTCATTTTGGTGCCTCATGAAACAAAAGGGAAAGTAGGATCTTAAACAAAAATTTTTGGAAATGTATAATTACACTTTCTTTTCTTCTGATTGTCTTCTTTGGTCAATGATGGAGAATTATACCAAAATTGAAAGGGAAGTATCATTGTGTATATTGTCTCTACTTTGTAAATAAAACTGTCATATTTGTTTACTGTTCATTCATCCTTACCTTTTTTTTTTCTTTACATTTGTTTTAATTAAAAAGTACATTTATTTAAATTTTAATTTGTAATGATTTAGTCTATATACTTTCAAATTAGTTTTTATAGTTCAAAATTTATAATAATTTAGTCCCTATCGTAAAAAATTTCATAAATCGTATAGCAATTTAGTCTGTGTAATTTATAAACATATTTGATTCCTCGTCAAATCGATCTACATGTATAAGAAACTTATCAATAATTTTTACAATAGAAACTAACTCCTCTCAAACTTTAAACTATAGAGATTAAATTGTTACATACTAACGTTTTGGAACTAAATTATTATCAATTTGAAAATATAAAGATTGAATCGTTACAAACTAAAGTCTAGAGACTAAATTGTTACTTCAATGAGAGTACAGAGACTCAAAGCATTTTTCTTTTGAGTTTAACATGTTCGGGTAGATATTTGAACCATAGATCCTTTTGTGGAATACATATAATATATATCTTGAACAATTGAACTATATTTCCTTGACTTGTCTACGTATATAAGAAATAAAATTTCTGATGTTGTACGTTACTACCATTGTTTTTAAATTGAAATAAAACAGATTTTTAGAATGATTTTTATTTACTAAAATTCCACACACTTCAATCTTCTCTTGTCCATTCTTTCCGATCATTTCCATACTGATATAATTGGCAAAATCAACTATTGCCAAAATCAATCAATAAGTTCATCGTTACAGTCAATTTTCAATTTTTTTGAAGAAACCAAATTGACATTGGGTTTATACAGACCAAACCCGATGTCGAAAAACCGACCCAAATCAAATCGCTTTCACCAGTCAAAATATGATCCTTCATATTTTCAAGAGGAATCTCTCAATATCAAAAATCTGATTTTTGATTGGATGTAAGATTCACAGGTCATGAATCATATCACTAACTTATCTTCAAGAATTCCTTTGCAAAAAAAAAACTTATCTTCAAGAATAAGGAAGATTAGTTCTCATTCTTTCCTTTCAACTGCAACTTGTTTCCTGATTTCGCATTACAAGGTTATCAATGTAAAAATTCCTAAAACATGGACATGTATTCAGCTTCAACATCCCCTAGAAATTAGCAAATCTCAGCCCTGCCTCCCTCCTAATATAAATGAGGGGTGTTTCAAGGGAGGATGGTGGAGAAAAAGTGAAGAGAAAAAACTATGGTACAAGTACAACACTTCGGTTCACCAACAAATCAGGCAAACAACCAAAACTACAACTGGGACAATATTCTTTGACTGCATCAACCAACCTGAGCTTCAATTACATCATTTGTTGATGAAGATCGGCCGCTTGCTGAGCCAACTCAACCATCATGGCCTCGTCGAAGAATTTGTTTATGCTTACATCCTCGCTCATTCCCTGTATATCCCAGTACAGTTGACATATTAAGCACAGAAGTCAGTTTTTTCTTTTTTAATGTTATACAAAATTTTCCATTATGATGAGCAAGACAGTAGGGGGGAAAAAAAAGTTCGGTTCTCTGAGGCGCAATGAAGTCAGGCAAAGATTCATTAATTGGAGAACATGTATGCCTTTATCATCAACACATCTGATAAATTTGATTTTTTTGGTCAAGACTTGATATATAACCAACACAATTTTTTTCCACGGAATTTTATGAAATATGATGCATCTTCTTCAATGATACATCTTTCTAGACAATGACGCGAAAAAAAGAAATTCAAAAAATAAAACCGTGGCGTTAGAACTATCTTCAGGCAATAATTCCAAAAGCAACATGAACTTCAATTTTTTTTTAATATCCGTGAGTGTCGGGTCCAGCTTATGTGCACCTTGACTAATCTCACGGGACAACTACTTGACCCTACTACATCTGGTTGTCGAGAAAACATGTAAAATATTAAATCCTACGTGGTGGCCACCATGAGGTTTAAACTCATTCCAATTCTTTTTGAATTTCCTTGGCCCCTTTGGATCAATGGGCCAACCCATGAGGATTATGAACTTAAAGTTTTGGAGTTCGTTGATTGTGCAAAGAGCTACTAAATATAGATATGCAAAATAAGATATCAGGTCTTACCTTTCTACGCCTTGTCTTCACCATGAATTCACGAGCAAGATGTTGAATCGGTGCTGGCTCGAGAGGCCGTAAAACAATGCTCTTGTCAAGTGGATCACCAGGAACGATGGCCCAATGGTCAAACACAGAGAGACAGAAAGCTTGGCCTTGCGTATGATACCGCAAGTCCGTCTCAAAGCCAAAAGATTCTATAACAGGTAAAAATGCCTGAAAAGTAGTAAGAGATAAAAATAAGCGATCGAGTACATCTTATTACATCGTATCTTATATACTAAAATTTACTCGTGAAAATAAAACCCCACTGTCCATCTAATGTCTATGACAGGTAAATGAACAAAGGTGTCTTGACCATAGAGAGCAATTATTATTGTTCGGTGATTTCACTTAATGCAGCAGTTGCATTACAGACTACAGTACAGTTAAGACGAAGAAATCCAACATGTTTAAGGTAATTATAAAAATCCTTGAGATAAGAGGAAGTAATTTTAGTCTCTAAACCTTGACGATGTAAGATGGAGTCCCTGGTTGAGCAACATCAGCAGTAACATGTCCACGCCTTCGAGATAGGACAGTATAGATTGCAGAGACACAATCAATCGGTGTTTGTATCTGCAACAAAATAATAAAATATTTACTCAAAACATCAATAGAAGTTTTACGGCTAATGTTGATATAAAAGGTTTACATTTGGCTATTAATTTAGAAGTATATTTTTAAAAGTCAAAGTATTTTTTAAAAAGCTAGTAATAATATGTATCTTTAATCTAGCCTCCAAGGTGCGACCTGTTGGAAGGAATTAGGATTTTTTTATCATACCAATTTAGAGGTCCCAAGTTTAAACCTTTGGGTGAGTTTAATACCATGTCTCTTGCATCTGGACCTTGAGCCAAGCGTCGGTGCCTCAGGTATAGGGGAGCAAAATTCCGACTCTCGGTTATCAAAAGAAAAATATACATATATGTATCTTTAATCTCTCACAATAAATACTATACTAACCTCTGCTTTCTAGACAGTAGACACTCTAACTTCTTTGTACACATTTTATTTCACCAACCTTTTTCTATTACAAGATACTGGATTAAAGTTTTCAATTACTAGAATCAAATAACAAGTACTTCACTTTTTATTGAAGTTTCAATACAAGATTTATCTCAAACGCACCCAAAACACACACTAAGAAGGCCGGTCCTCATCTCCAATGAATAGGAAAAGAAAAAGAAATATACACCCATTGTTTGGTGGTATAAAAGAAGATTTACCTCGATGTAGTATACTGGTTCCATAAGCCGTGGGGTTGCCATAAGAAAAGATGAATAGGCCACACGTCGAGCTGTGGGAATGATCTGACCAGACCCACGATGCAATGGCTCAGGTGCAATTCTTGCATCTACAATTTTGAACTTTACATTTCTAATGGGTTCATCACAAAGTGGTCCTTCTCTAGCACCCCATTGAAACCTGTTTAATATATATATATTTTTTACATGAGATGACAAAGAGCTAGTAAAGAAAAGGCTCAGCCTCCCGGACCAAACAAAAATAGAGAGAGACATCAAGATAGTTTTACCCTTGGACGATGGAATCCTTGACGGCATTCAACAAATTCTTGTCTACCTCAGAAGAGAGTGTGTCATCTAATAGAATGTTAGGTCCCTGAAATTTCATTTGAAGTTTTAACACCAAGAAAAAGTTGAAGTGATTCACATACTGGCTATCATATTTTTAAATATTTATATTGCAGAACATGTTAGCCTGTGGGGGGCAGAAATAAATTTCATCCTATGACAACTTGATTGAACCCAAAATCCTTTACAATTACGCTTGTTGGAGTTATCACGTGCCAAGTTCCAGAAATATGACTAAAAGGACAAGTATGGAAAATGATACTTAAAATAAATTTAATCTGCAGTTACTTGTAAAAGTGAAAGTTTCACCCTCCTATAAATAAGCATCGACTTATGAGCACGTTTAAAGGATCTTATATATTTGAGTAGCTACAAAAATACCTGCTTATCTGGGCCAAATGCCCATATGGATCTTGCAGCAAGCAAATCCCACTCATACTTTGTCTGGAAGAAATCTCCGAGTTTCTTTCTAGACCAATCAAGGCTTACTACACCATTCTCAATGTCTTCAGCAAGACCTCTCTCCAATGGCTCGGCAATCTTAAAAAAGAAATATTTTCTAATTACCACATTACATTCCATGAATTTAATAATTCCAGAATTAACAAGAACAGTGTAGAGAGAGAGGAATAAACAAAAACAGAAAATTTTTAAAATTCCTACCATGGTTATTTTATTCTTCTTGTTAGGAGTCTCAGCAAAGCATTTCATTGAGGAAGACTCTACAACTGTTTCACAAAATGAGACAACAGGATCGGCTACCTATATAATGAGAAACATAAAGGGAAATGATATCCATCAGACAAGAACAAAGAGAGAAAACGTGGAACAACAAGATATGAACAATTGAGTAAAAAGATACCTTGACTTCTACTTCAGAATAGAGCTCTCTAAGATCCTTCATAATTGAATCCAAGTACAGCTCTCCAGTACCTAAAATGGTATGCTCACCAGATTCCTCAACTTTGGTGATTGCCAGAGGATAGCTTTTGCTGATCTTCCGAAGACCCTCCACCATCTTTGGTAACTCACTTGGATTTAGAGGCTCTGTAGCTGTTTTCACCACTGGAAGAGTATTGAATTGAAGTGGTCGGAAAATGTAGACATCCTCATCATAATCTACATTAGACAGAGTTGCAGTTTTCATAATAGATGCATCCACTCCTTCAATGAGAACCCAAGATCCCGGAGGAGCCTCCGCAACGGGAACCCTGTCTCGAGCTTGGTAAAGCCATAGTTTTGTCACTTCCTTTATGGTCATATCTTCCTCATCCTCTGGTGAATAGCCTTCACCCAACACCCGTACCGCCTGTCCTGTTTGAATCTTACCACTATAAACCCTTCCAAACGCATCAAAAACACTGCAGTCTGACTTGGGATACAGTTTAGTCACATTCACCATTAAAGGCCCAGAAGGATCACACTCTTTCATTGCTTTGTAAATCACAGAGTCTTTAGGCCCAGTATAAATTTGATCAACCTTCCGAGAAGAAGCATCTCTGGGAGAAGGTATGTGCTTAACAAGCATGTCAGTGAATCCTGAAGCTCCACCGAAAACTGAACTACAAGCCAGTCTCAGCAATGGCCTGACATTCAACTTGTAAGCTGCATTGCTAAGAGTAACGCCAAGCTCTGCAAGAGTTGTCTCAACACTTTTCCTATGTTCGCCAATAACCTGACTATATATTTTGTATAGCGGCTCTAGTACAAATTGGACAAATGACCTTTCCCCTCCACTTGCAGGCTGTTTTTTCTTAAAACCTCGGCTATCAGAATGATAATAATAATCTCCCCAAAGACGAGATGCAAACCTATCAGCATCAAATGGGATTCCATGGAGTTTCACATATAATTTTGCAAATGATTGCAAAGTAAACGACCATCCTGCTGTAGCACTTGCAAAACACACATTTCCAGCTGCTGGGTCGATAACTTGGACATTTCCAGCAGTAGACGAAGCAGCAGTTATATGGTTATTAATAACCTCTAGCGTATGCCTTAATTTATAGTAAGCATCCCTTGGGGGCAATTTGAGCTCTGTAATCAACCTGTCAACCTAGATACAAATTCTGTATTAGTATAAAATAAATATGTGGTGTCTGCAGGGATCCAGCTTTGAAAAATCTGATCAGAACATAAAAGGAATCCAATAGGCTAACCTTATTAATTACAACAACAATGGGCAATCGCTCTTGAATTGCATGGCGTATAGCCCTCTCTGTATTGACCTGTACATTGCAGAGTACATCCTAATTAGTACATTTAAGCATTTATCCCATTTTTACCACCCTCTCCAACAGATGAGAGAAGAATATCGGTAATTCGACAATATTAATAAAAACTCCAGGGGAGGCAGATGGAACAATCTATATTCTTTATATGGTTAAATTCTCCAGTAAAATGATTGCCCCAACCCATAATCTACGCAAAGAGCATTAACCATTTCCTCTTCCACTGATGCAAAAATGAGGTGCTCCAGGCCAAAGTCAAAAACAAATTTGAAATAAACTTTCTGTTTAAACCACCAAACTAAGAAGACAAAAAGAAGTCTGCTAGCTCATTGGCAACTATTGATTATGTGAAGAATATAAAAGTTTTCATATAAAGCTGCACAAAAGAAGAAAAAAAAATCAAGACTGATTTACTAACCATTACTCCCTCAGCAGCATCTACAATCAATACTGCACCATCAGCAAGCCTAAGAGCAGCAGTCATTTCATCAGAAAAATTTGTATGGCCAGGGGTGTCCATTATATTGCAAAGGTATGATTTCGAATTGCCATCCTCGAGCACTAGTGACATAGGAACTGCCTTAATCGATATTCCTCTCTCCTGCTCATCAATCCTCGTATCCGTGTACCTCAGATGTTTCTCTCCTTTAATATCGAATGTTGACATGTGATGTGTTTGCTCGACCAACATATCCATGAAGACAGTCTTTCCATGATGCAAGTGGCCTACAAGTGCAACGTTGCGGACCAAAGATGGATTGGACATGAGACCTACCAGAAATTGGTTTGAAACATACGTCCTAGAATCTTTCACCCCAACCTCAAACTTTATATTTCTAACAGGCTTAATAATTGGTTGTTCTAGAGGTAGTTCATCTTCATCCATAACCAATGTTTCAACATCATCGCCATAAACCTCTTCTGCAGTTGGATAATACTTTTTGTCCTCAGCAAGGACAATCTGGTTGTCCATACCAACATCATTAGACGTTGTAATCCAACCATTTGAAGCACCAATTACATCTTCACCATCTGATGCACCTTCATCTTTGTCAGGCTTCTCCATAAGGTCTTCATCTTCATCTTCTATGTCACTATCCTTGTCCGACTCAATTTCTGGTCCTATGTAGTTTCCAAATTCATCATACAAGCTATCATCCATGCTTAGTATTCTCGAAGTCAAAGCTGAAATTTTACATAAGAAAGTAGTTTAATATTCCAATAATGCAGTCACCACACAGGCTGGGATTTATATATTAACTTTTTACATTTAAAAAGTAAATTATCAAGAAGCACACAACTTTCCTTTTTTTTAGATATGAGAAACACTTTTCATGGATATGGTGAAATCATGTAACACAATATTAATCAGGCTGAAGTTACATACAACAACCCACACCACTTTAATATTAACTACACTGTGAGTAATAGTATAGCTGCTAAAGGCACAAGTTAAGAAGCACAGATAAGGACACGGACACGATAGGACATGGCGATACGTCAATTCCTAAAAAATTAGGACATGGACACATTGGGGATACGTTAATTTTTTTTTTAATATTTTTTTAGGATGTATGTAAATTTAACACAAAAAATGCTAAATACAATAAAATAAAATGCATAAATATGAAGTCAATTACATCCTTCAAACAAAGTTACAAAACAAAGCTCGACCAATACAGTGACAAAACAAAGAAGGGACGTAAAAGAGGATTGTTTTTATTAGAGTTTACCTCAGACAAAAAAAAAAAAAAAGAAAAGAAAAACAGAGGCAGGGGCGTTGGTGGCGGCGGCGGCAAGAACGCGTGCAGCAGCGTTGGCTTCGTGGGAGAGGGGTGGTGTGTTTTTGTTATCGTGGGTGGGTATTAGGCTTTTATCATTTATTTGTTTTTTTTTAAATTACTCATGGGCCTTAGGCCTTTTTATTTGGGCCCAGAAAACTTCCTAGGCTGTGTCTCAGTTGTGTCCGATTTGAAAAGAAAAAAAAATCAGACACGCCAAAATGCGTGTCTGACACGTGTCCGGGCGCATCCATGTCGGACACGTGTCCTACACAGATACTTCGCCCAAAAATAAGTGTCCGTGTTTCCTAGAGCACAACCCATTTCTAGAAACCCAATAGGAACAAGAAGAAAGAATCTGGGCTGGGTAAAAAACTTCTACCGGTCCATTTAATTGATCATTGAACATTAACGAAGACTCCAAATTAAGGATTGCTACAGTGACTCAGAGATTCTTGGCCTTGTTCTTTAAGAGGTAAGCACAAAGTACTGAGCTATAGATGATTTGATTTACCCTTTAGGAGATAAGATAAAGCAATTGGAGAAGATTCTCTTCTAAAGATTGATGGAAAGCCCAAGAGAGACTAAAATCTGTAACAAGGAACAACACTTCTAACAAAATGAAAAGTTGAAGATAAGATCTCATTGCTTGACTTTATTCAAAGCAAAGGAAGGACCTAGGAGGGGCACAAAATCATCAAGAGATGCCTATGTTGTAGCCTTTCATATGTGTTGAATACACTATACACAAACCCATGTTGTCCACGTTTCCAACCTCCTAAAAGAACTCCCGTTCTAAGACCCTCTCAACATCCATTAGGTCATAAAATAGTGACTACACTGAAAAATGTTCGAGCGGGTGTAAGGTCCATGATCTCTCATAATTCCCCTCCCCACTCTGTCTATATTCCAGAACCTACAATAATAATAATTAAGCTCACCCAATTCTACTTTTGTCAAGTTCCTTCACGTCACTAAATCACAATACAACTTCCTAAGTGCTCATCCCAAAGTTCTTAATTGTATCAAGCTCAAGCAACATAAAAGTTAGGAAAACTAAAAGCAAATAGATGATTGTCCAACTAGGCACTCTTTCTTTCTTTCTCGCACTCATTTTATTCCCCCCCCAAATCAGCTATAAAGTAAAAATGGTTATGTTTTGTCAATAAATAAGCAGATGCAGTTTGAAATATAAGCTGCACTTGTTACGACACTATTTTCCAATCGAAACACCCATAAAACTTTCTAGACCTCCGAATGAAGCCAAAATTCAAACCGACACTCTACCATCATCAAGAACGAATATCATAATTGCGTATGATTGCAACTAAACCTATGCAATTTGAACAGGATTTAATTTCTCCTTTCAAAACTGAAAGACAAAGTGAAATGGGGTCTCATATTTCCCCATTATTCAAAATATTCTCAGTTCGTTATAGCTCCAGTAGCTCAAAAAAGAAAGAAGTAACAAGAGCAAACAAACCGGGGTTCAAGCAAATACAAGTACGATTACCACACGTCAGAAGAAATTGAAAGTATTGACACTCAGCCTTTGAAACTACGCGTGTTCGGAGTCGAAAAAAGATAGAGCATCAGTGAAACTTACCTCAGTTACAGAGAAAGCTTCTCTCGAGCAGCTATGGTTCGCAAACCGAATACTAAATCCTCCGAAGAAGAAGAGGGAGGGACAGGGTTTATTGAACAATTTCGAAGTTATTGGTCTGAGTTATGGGTCGGGTCGGGTTCTGGATTAGGGTAATCGATAAGCATGGCCCGGTGGGGGTCTGGGTAAGAGATATTTAGAAATGTTGGGCTGCTGAATAAAACTTTTTTTATTGGGCCTTACTTGAAATAACATCGGTTTGAGGGGATAAGGAGGAGTGGTTAAAGAGGAGAGAGAGTGGAAAAAACTGAGAGAAGATATTAGATGAGTTGAAATTCAGTTTTAAAATTCAAAATTTTTATAAAATTAAAACAGTTTCAAATTTTCAAATCCCTATTATTTGTTAAAATATTTTTCCCTTCTTTTTTATTAAAGACACAAATATTTTTTTATTAATTTTATTATTTTCACCTTTTAAATTATTTTTTAGGAAAATAAAATTGGACCGACCAAATACTGTATCATTAATTCTGATTTGTCACTTTATTTTGTTTTTTTAAGAAAAAATTATACTAAATGACATAAAATAAATATGTATTTATACAAATCTCATTACTTCCAATTGTTTCAAAAAATGACTTTTCCTTGGTATGTGATTGTACAAATTTGCAATTTATATCATTTTTAAAAATTTTAAACCTAATACTATAAATATAAATACATATTCTTTTTGAGCTAGAGTGGTAATGCTTTTTTTATCACCCTAGTGTCTTTTACCCAATGTCCCAAACCAAATCAACATTATTTGATTTCTATCATTTTACAAATTGATGAATCCTTTTCTTTTCAGATAATCAAACCATATAGTTCAGTTTGGTTCGATTCTTTGGTGGTCTTTTTATTGAAAAAGGAGTGTTTTAACCAATTGAACTAATTATCAAATACGGATTTTTTTTATTTCTCAAAATTGGAAAACTCGAAACAATAAATTGAAAATGAGAAACAATAAACAAACTCCGAAAGCGAAGGAGAAAAAAAAAGCAAATAATGATAAACGTAATTCAGTTTTTTCACCATTTGTTCAACTAGGTTATAAAAATCATGTAATCTCATTTAAATTTCATGTACTGGAGTGTAACATCAATAATGAATAAATCAGTGTCAAAATGGTAATGAATAAAAAGAGCATTGAGATGTAAATGATGAGTTTTTGTTTATTCTAATCCAATAAATTATTAAAGTGGTCTAATAATGTTCCTTAATGATCTACATGTTCTATTTTGGATTATATAATGAATTAAATCGCTGTAAAGCTGATCAACTGAATCAGCCCAAACTGATCCGGTTCCATTTAGTTTGAATCATCAGTTTCTAAAATTTTATATCTTTTAAACTTTGAGATCGGATTTGATTCACATAAGCATTTATTTTTTATATGTTTCCCCGAGTATTCTAACTAGTTAAACTATAGTACGCTAGCACAAGACACATTTCTTGTTGTCTCAAGAAAAAAAAAGAAGACATATTTCTTAATCATACCATATGTTAATAATGTTATTGTCGAGTTACTATTTGGAACTATTCCACATAGTTTAGATTTAAATTTACCCCAAAGAAAAAAGTTTTAATCTTATTTGAGTCTATAAAATTTTATTCTTTGTCATTTAAATTTCAATAATTGTTTGCATAAAGACTCATCATCAATATTTCAAAATATTGGAAAGAAAGACAATCTATTTAGTTAATCTTACCAGATCACTAGATGTTTAGGTACGTTAAAATTTAGATTTCCAAATAAAAATTTAAATCATTGTTAGGTCTAATTTGATAATCATTTTGTTTTGATTTCGTGTTTTTAAATTTAAGCTTGCAAACACTACTTTCACCTGTGTATTTATTTTTAAAATTTGACTAAGAGTTCACACGTTGTTTATAAATTAAAACATAATAAAGAAAGTAGGAGTAAACTAGCATAATTTTTTTAAAAACATAAAACTAAAATTAAAATGGTTATCAAACGGATCCAAAATGATTGATGAAAAATTAAGAACGATAATTGAAATGGTTTTCCAATAAAACAAAACAATAAACAATAGTTGAGAAATCAAAATATAGTTTACCTTCTAATTGGTGTTCATAGTAAGAAAAACCACCACTAAAAATTTGACAACAATTTTTAATATATATATATATATATATATATATTTGTAAAGAACACAAAGATAGTCAATAGAAAATACTTACGTAACCAATCAAGAAGAAGTATTAAAATTCGACCGTGGTAAAATACTCAAAAGTTTAGATACAAAAAAAGACCGAAATAAAACAAAGAGATTACTAAAACTAAAACTAAAGAAGGGAAAAAAAAGAGTGAAATAAATATTAAGGAGCGGAAATGGGGAATCTGCAAGAAGGGCAATGGGAGTTGGTTTGGAGCCAAGGGACGAGGCAGGAGGAATGGAACTTGTGGGCGCATGGCAGATGGACCACCGGCTCGCCACCCCTGAACCCTTCTAGGCAAACGGCGCACTCCTTTTGCTCCCACGCCTTCCACTTTCCCCAACTCATCAACTTCTTCTTTCTCTCTTCTTCTTTGCCTTTTGTCATTTCCCCTTCCTTTTCTGACCCTTTTGACCTTACTTCTTCTTCCCTCTTACTCCTACTCTTCCTATAATTGTACCATATCAAGTTATAAAACTTTCAAAATTCCATCAAATCCAGACCTAAGCTTAGGTGCTTTAACAGATAGTACTATGAGGTGCTATATTCTCTCTATTCACACTATGATTTTATTTGTTACCGGACCTTACATTATTTTTAATACAATACTAACATGGTTGACAATAAACGAAAAAAGTATTTGTACTCTTCTAGTATCAGGAAATACCTACTTATTGATACCTTAATATCATTCTTTTAGTTTTATGTCTAATAAGTATTTGACACAAAGTTGAAGATCTACCAACTTATTAGATTTTTTTTTTTTAAATTCAAGGACGCATTAAAAACAATCTTGAAAATTTAGAGACTAAACTAATAGCTTAACCTAAAATATTTGAAGTAAATTACAAGTTTAGTCTTATAGTCCTTTTAATTTTTACTCAACCTAACATATTAATATAGTTGACTAAATACCCAAATAAAAGACAAACCTTACAAAATTTTGTGAAATAATTGTGCAATTTTACTCAGGGTGTCTTTGAGAGTGATTTTGACATAGACCAAAACCGTAAAAATTACTCACATTCTCATTAATCATTCAATTAACACTTGGATGATTATTTTAAAAAATTAATGGTACTTAAATCTTTTTATACATGTAACTATTATTTATGATATTAAGCATAAGCATAGAGATTATTTATTATCCGCGAGACGCTTTTAATTTTTAATGATAATCGATAAAATTCTCAATGAAACAAAAAAGAGAGAGAGAGAAAAATAGCTCACCGAGGAGAAATTACCTTACAGTTTCAGTCTCTGGTCTTCTGCGTGTCTTCAACCTCTCATCCAACCTCTCTTTGGCTTCTCTCGCAATTTCACCCAGTTTATCGTTCTGGAAAGCTTGATTCGACCAGCTCCGTTGCTTAATTTTTGTTTAAATTTGAAAATCATTCACCAGATTTTTCTCAGGAAACAAACAGATAATTGGAACAAGGATGTGGATGGAATTTAATTGTATGTAGATTTTTTTTCTTTACCTGTGTAGAAGATGAAGTGAGGTGGAAATCGCGGTTGCTGGTGTACAAACAGAAGGAGGGCCTTCTGGTGGATCCCAGTTTCGCCGCCGTGGACGGCGAGTCCGACGAGGTTATGCTCTGGTGGAACCGCCGCCTTCTCGCGCATTCGACTCCCGGCAACATTCCCGCCATTGATCGGAGGAAACAAATCAACGAAATTG
Source organism: Momordica charantia (assembly GCF_013281855.1). Taxonomy (NCBI): domain Eukaryota; kingdom Viridiplantae; phylum Streptophyta; class Magnoliopsida; order Cucurbitales; family Cucurbitaceae; genus Momordica; species Momordica charantia. The sequence continues at coordinate 33,404,675 of NW_028275166.1, forward strand.
CTTGGGTTTGGATGATTTAATTCGAACCGAGTTGCGGAAAAGTGAGGAAGATGAAGAAGATTAGAGCGGAAAATGGGCAAAACTTTCCAGTTTCGGCAGATTAATGGAAGAACAGAGAGGGAAATGGTGAGAACTTTCTGGAATTGAGAATCAAACCCACGAAGATTTCAACTCAAAATTCATCGAGTTTCCCAGTTTCAGAAAAAGAATCAGAACCCAGTTATAGAAAAGTGAGAAAAATGAAGATCAGAGAGAGAAATGGGAAAAACTTGCTCCAATTAATACTCAAAACCCATGACGATTTCGACTCAAAATCAGAAGCCCAGTTACAGAAAAGTGAGGAAGACGAATAAGAATAGAGAGAAAAAACTTGCTAAAATTCCGAAACCCAAACCGATTTCAATTCAGAATCGATGGAGTTTCTCGGTTCATGAATCAGAAACCAGTAGCAGAAAAACGACGAAGAACACAGAGAGAGAGAAGAAACAGAGAGAACTCGCAAAAATGTCCCAAACCCACTCCGATTTCAACTCAAAATCAATACAGTTTCTCAGTTTCATCAAAATTTAAACCAGAAACAGAGAAAACAAACCCGGCAACGATTACCGCTCAGAATCGGCGAAATCTCCCATTTCCGGCAAATCAATAAGAAACCCAGAAACATAAAAACGGGGAACACAAAGAAGTGAAGAACAAAATGGAGAAAAACTTCTGAAATGGAAATTAAAATAAGGATAAAGTATAAATGGGGAGTGATGAAGGTAAGAGACAAAAGCGGGTCCCCGCCATTGAAGGTGGGAGTAGTAAAACGTACAATGCGATTTCCTCAATCATTCTCTCTCTCTAAAAAAATTAGTGAGAGAAAAAGGAGGAGAGGAAGGAGTGAAGAAGGTTCCCGCAAAATTTACAGGTGCCTCATAATGTGATAAATTGATCATTACCTCACAGAACCCACCAAAACTAAAGACAATGATGGGTTGTTTTTATTTTCAGTCTTTATTCTATTTTAGCTAATTCCTTAAATTATATATTTATTCCTCAACTTTTTTAAACTTTATATTAGTTTCTTGAATTTTACATAAAATTAAGACATCATGGTTTTTTATTTAATTAGACTTGTAATTTAGCTAATTATTTTTTATTTATTTCCTATAGTCTTTGGTCCTTTTGAGTTATGATTCGTGTTAAATTTCTATTCAATTTTATGGTTTTTAACATGTTTTTTATTTATGTGGTAATAAACTTGTATTTCTAAATTGATTGTTTGTATCACCTGTTGGGAGGAAAATAAGTATATTTTTTAGTAGGTAAGAAATGATTTTATTGATGATTTGTGAAAGTTAACTAAATCATACGGAGTAAATTGAAATTTTTATAACCATAGTATAAACTGAAAATTTTGAAATTAAGCTCAAATTGTAGAGATTAAAATTAAAACTTTTTAAATCAAATGAGACCCATTAAAGTAAACTCAAACTTGTTATTGAGTGTATTTATAATTTAACCAATTTATTTTTATTTTTTATTTTAAAAAATACATTTTGATCCATGTATTTTTTTTTTGATTAGTTTCGTTGGACTAGCCATTTAGTCAATGAACTTTAATTTGTAATAATTTAGTTTGTGTACTTTCTAATCGGTAACAGTTTAGTTCATGAACTTTAATATGTAATAATTTAGCCTCTTATAGTTAAAAATTTGTAAAAGTGTAGTCTCCGCCATGAAAAATTCATCAAAATTATATGTCGATTTTTGTCATATAACGATTTAGCCTTCGTAGTATAAACATAGTTGTCTCTCATCGATTTATCAATCTACATATATAAGAAACTTAACCACGAACAAAAAGATACGATACGGACTAAATCGTTACAAATTTTAAACTACAAATATTAAATAATACATACTAAAATCCATAAACTAAATTATTATCAATTTAAGAAGGTAAGAACAAAATCGTTACAGATTAAAGTTTAGTGGCTAAATCGTTACTTTATTGAAATTACTGGAACCAAAATTATTTTTTTTTTAACTTTATAATAACATGTTTGATGATTATAATATATGCTCTTTTTTCATATCAATTTTTATATTTTTTGGCTCGTAACCTTTTTGATAATAATGTACTTGATTGGCTAATTATTGGCCTTCACCATATCGGCCGTGTTTCTCCTTTTTTAGGTGAAGTTATTCTGAAGGTGAATGGTCGGTTGTATTTAGAATATTTTTATATTTGAAAATGGAATATCATATATATGTTCTTGAGAAAATTATTCCTTCCCTTGATTAGATCTTAAAAACATAAATCGAAAGCAAGATTTAGTTGTTTAGTAGCATATTTGAAAATTGAATTCCACGACTTTAGAAAACAAATTCACATGTTTTGTAATATATCTATGTGATTGGTTACCAACTAAATATTTAGTTTAATCTAAAATATTATTAATTAATTTATTAACATAGATGTTATAAATTATGTTAGAATTAGTATTTTACAATATTATATAATTTATAATATATATTTTACCTGTTTTAATTTAAAAAAAAAAAAGATTTTATAACCTGAAATAGTGTATTTATCAAAGTTTTTATATTTTTAGGTATAATTCTGCATTTTACAGTTTTAGATTCAAAATATGAAAACATTAAAAAACCTAAGGTTGTTTTCAGAATTTCCACTATTTATATTATAGAATTCAAAAACGGTTTTCGAAAATAATTCTGTCAAACAGTATTCATTGAATTCATTTGATTTAGAACAAGATCAAACCCTAAATCTTTATCTATGGGTCACTAAAAGAGGAAGAATAAGAATAAGATTGAGTAGGATTAGCATTTAAACTTATTTCAAAAATTCAAAGACCAAAAGTGCACGATTTTGAAACATAGACTATGATAACCCAAGGCTGAAAATTCAAGAACTAAAATATGAGGATTCTTTTTCTCCTTTTTGTTTAGGTTGTAAGGGTTAGTGATTTGTATACGACGATTAATATAATAATAATATTATTATTATTATTATTTTAGAAAGAAAATGTGTTTAATTTTTTAAACATAAAATTTAAAGTTAGAAATCACTTCCATATTATGACTTTGGTTATAGAAAAATGCCAAACTTGTAGCTACTAGCCAGCTAAAGTCAACTTCATTTTATAAATTTATAAATGCCATGACTTAGGTTAGCTTCTATGAAACGTATTAAAGTTCAGCCCACTTATATGTTTAATGAGGGATAAAAATAAACGTGGCGAATCCTATTAGTTCTAATTTTAAAATCTTAAATACCTCAAATTGAAAAAGTTAATTTTAAACCTAAGTTGCAATAATCTAAGGTAACTCTTTAATTGGTTTTTATTTGAAGAATCGTTAAAGAAATATTACCTCATGATTGATTTTTTGTGCATTGATTAAACATAATTTTGTACCAAGCTTAATTTTTATTAAATTAATAAATTTGTTAAAATTAGTAAGTGAATTAACTTAAAAATTGTAATAAAAATTATCTACCTTCGGACCTCGATGAAATCAAATATTTATGATGAAAATTAATTCACATTACCAAAATTGAAAATAAAATTTTATCTTTGTTTTCCTTTTAACAATCAAATCATTATTTTTTCATGAAAATAAATTTAAAATACATTAGTAATTCTTGATCATAGTTATTATTATTATTATTTTTTAATAAAAGTACCATAAATCTTTTAATTACTTTAATCATTTTTAAGTTAATAATGAAGTGTTTAGTTAAAATTATATCCTAACTCAAAAATAATAACAGTAAATATATATAGTGTTTTAAAAAATTGATCAAATATTATAAGTGCTCAATCCATATTCAAAATTTAGAAAGTTAAAAAGGTTGTTCTTTTTCTCTAAATTAAAGGAACAATAATTCAACTATTGTCTTGTCAAAAAAAAAAAAAAAATCAACTATTGTCTTTTGAATTTGGGGGAGTTAAAAAGGTTGTTCTTTTTATGTTAAACTTACATTTCTTTTTCAAAGGTTAAATTTACATTCCAACATCCCCTACTTTAATTTTCATTTTCATCTACTTATAAAAGAAAAAACAACCTAGGCCCTATTTAATCACTATTTTATTTTTCATTCTAGTTTCGAAAATTAATCTTATAAACTTTACTTTCATGGATGTGTTTCTTTGTTCTGTTAATTTCTCTTGAAAATATTTTGGGTAAAAAAATAAAATATATTTTTGTCTTTCAAATTTTAGAAAAGACACTCAAACTTTTTGAAAAAATACCATCATTTCCACTGATATTGTTGATGCTGTTTTTTTAACCGAACTCGCACGTCGGTGACGAGCTGACGTGGATGATGCTCCGAGGTACTCGCAAGTGAACCTGCATAAAGGAATAAACACTCCGACGCCGAAATCAATACGAACTCAAAAGATTTAGGTCATTCTCAGAGAGAATTGCATACCTGACTCGTTGGTGGAATGTCCCTTTTATAGGTAGGCTGGGGGAGATAGGGCAGTTAGTTGGTTACGACATGCGGTTATGCCTGTCGGGCCCCCAGGTCGGCGATCAAGCCTGAGGTCAGACTTCTCAAGTCGGTTTGGATCATCTTCCTCGCCTCAGCTCGGTATCGAGTGTTGGATTCTGACGTCAATTTGTGATGTCTTGAGCTGAGAATATGTCTACATGTGCTGATTTGATTTTTGACCACCAACAGATATCTACTATGCTCTTTTCATGAGGAATCTATATACTTACAGATATCTACTATGCTCTTTTCATGAGGAATCTATATACTTTTTGTGTCTTAAATGTCATTGTCGCACTATATCTAAGAAGTAAGTTTCAAAATAGAATCATACATGTCATTTTAAGCTTAGCTCAACGGTTAAGGCACATATCTCCGATAGAAAAATCGTGAGTTTTGAATCTCCATCTTTACATGTTGTTGTATTCAAAGAAGAAAAATCAGGCTTGTTTGTGGTGGAAATTTGTTTTGAATTGAAGAGAGTTTGATGAATAGAAAGCGTGAAGTTTTTAATTTTTAGAATATTTAAAGGATTTTGTTTTGCTATCTAAGCAAAATCAGCTATACAATAGGGCTACGGTGAGTTTTGCCTCTTCTGCCCACCCTGTTTTGACAATTAAGAGATGTAAAAATAATGTTTTTTTCTAAAATACTGTCAAAATTTTAGTGGTGGTCAGCATAAATACAGCATAAATACAGTTTCGCTAATCAGAATCTAATTGTTTTTCTAACTTTGAGGATAAGTGGCCATCTTCTTATTTACCACAATTAAAAAATTGATAAATATTTATTTTATTCTATTTTATAGTTTATACATTTATATCTCTTAATTATTAATTTTTATGGGGTAAGTAGGAGTTATCTACTTGCCACCAAGTACCTAAATTTTATCCTTCTAATATTTCTCTCATATATCACGTAATCTTAAAAATTGATAAGTTGGCAAGTCAATGTCATTATTTAACAGTCCAATCAACATTCCATTAGATCAACTAAGGGTAAATGAGTTTAGGAATAATTTAGAACGGTTTTCTAAACTTCACATACTAGATTGTTTCTTTTGAAACTTCAGAGATCAAATAAATACTAACTCTAAATTTTAGAGACCAAAATTATAGTTTAACGTTGCCCTTAATTTGATTTTTTTTTAATAACCTTAATTTTAGTTTTAGTTTAGAAACAAACAATATCCTATTTGATAATCATTTCGTTTTTTGTTTTATATTTTTTAAAATTAATCTGATGAATATCAATTCTATTAATGTGTTGGTTTATTTTGTTATCTACTTTTTCCAAAATATAATATAAATAAAAAAAGAAAAATTAGTTTTTAAAAACTTATTTTCACCAAAAACTCAAATGTATTTAATTATAATAAAAATAGAAGAAATTACAATTGAGCAAGCATAAGTTTAAAAACATGAAATTAAAAACAAAACCGTTTATCAAATAAGCCACTTGTTCCGATTTAATTTTAATACTCTTAAACGTTTGATTATATTTCTATTCTTTGTTTACTTATACTTAACATTTCAACCATTAGTCATAATTCATAAGTAAGATAAGGTAGCACCCTCGGGTGTTGACACCCAAGATACAGGTTCGAGCTCTCATCACTTCAAAAGTAAAAAATAATTATAATAATAATAAATAAAAAGTAAAATAAGATAACAAAAAATCCAAAATGTCACATCAACATCGTGAAATTCTTTTTTTTTTTTCACATTGTGAAATTCATTTTCTATGAGTATAAATAATTTACAAACTTAAGAAGCTGGCGTCGAACCAAGAAATAGTTTCATCGGCAGGACGAAAATGTAATTTAACTTCAAGTATGTAGCATAAAAATGTAATTTAGCTTTATATTTATATTTAAAAGTTGATTAATTTAGGTTTTCTTTATTTGAAAAAATCCCATCAAAATTATCCACGCTGGCCCCATAATTTTCAAAAGGAGAAAATGCAACGACTCAAGGCCACAACTCTTAAGGATAGCGAAATGACAAAAGTACCCCTCCATTCCATTCCAAATTCGCACCCGCCCCTAATCCGGAACGATGAAAATCCGGTGCCTCGTACGCAAGGTGCCCTTATTCGTAATTTCACCCTCCTCCCTCCGAATATATATAAACTCGTTTATCGTTGCTTTTCCCAAAACGACCCCTTCCCCCCCCCCCCCCCTCTCTCTCTGTGATATATTCTTTGATTTTCTCTGAGCGATTTCAGTTATCGATGGACGATTCCAACGAACACAAGGGAAATTCCTCGCCGTCTTCTCTCAAGGAGATGCTCAAATCCTCTCTGTGTTTGTCTTGCTGCCTCCGTAAGCACCGGAACGGCCACCACCACCACCACCGGCGGATGTCGATATCCTCCGACGGCGATATGCCAAAGCCGCTCATGCGGTGTTCCTCCGCCAAGGATAAGTCCAGATCCAGTCCTGAGAACAAGGACAGGCGTCCGCATTTTATCTCCCGGCTCGGCCGCCATGGACGCCGTCACTCGGCGTCGGCTGATTTTCACTACGATGCGCACAGTTACTCGCTCAATTTTGACGAAGGATACGATGAAGGCCATGTCGATGATGAGTTTCCGCTTAGGAACTTCTCGTCTAGGTTACCGGCTTCTCCGCCGAAGACACCGCCGTCTTCCTCGTCAAATACGTCAAGGGAGATAACCACGGCGTACAGATAAATGGATTTGGAGGTGGTCTTTTCAAGGTTTAATTCGCGGCCTATCGTTTAATTTGCTCGATTAAAAAATTGTGGCCAACGGTACGGTGGTTATAACGACGTATACTGGAGCGGAAGCGATTAAATTCCAAAAGGTAGATTTCGTCGGACTTTCAATGGATAGATGTCTGAAAATGCCTTTTGCATAACTTTTTCTTCATGGATATATATATATATGCGCCTGTGTTTATGTAGCATTTTCGGATTTCGCAACAGAGTTTTCATACTGTTCTTGGTTAATATATATAATTAATTAAGTGGTTCTGGTTTGGAGATTCTTCTACCTATGGCAACAAATTTCCAAGTTAGGATTGCCATTTAAACAGCGTTCAATTATTTATTTTACAATTAATATAATAATGTTCATAAACTCTTCCCGATCTTACACTAGTTTGCTCTACTTTTAAAATTAAATCATGAACATAATATTCAAAGAAGGTCCGAGATGAAATTAGAAAACCAAAGCACAAACTAATGTGTGCATTTTCCGTATCAGCTTCCATACCTTTTTTTTTTTTTTTACAAATACAACAATGAACAACTATTGAAACTTGTTCACTTTAAATTATCAAATATTATTGTTTCAATAGTTATTTTGAATCACAATTAATAAAAATATCACATCAGAAATCTATTCTCTTCTGTAGATGATTAAGAATACATAAATTATTAAATAGATCATGTGATGTGTGTTTATTATTTCACATGTATATTCAATTATATGTTTTCACAATAATCTTTTTTAATGACAGCATGTTTTCACAATAATTGACTCTTTTTCGACAATAATAATTAATTTTTTTAATGATATCACTCAGATATTCTTAAAAATATTTAAGAATATTTATTTAAATTTCTCTGCAGCCAGCTTTTTTTTTTCTAAAAAATCAATAATTAATCAGAACGGTTACGATTGAGTTGGCCCATGTACGGGGTTGCAGGCACTATGCCATATATTGCGGGTCCTCTCTTTTATAAATAATTGCGAAGGAGTTTTGGATATTTCAATTTCTCGCTCCAATTGTTGAACTTGAAAATAATTGTAAATGATATAATTATTTTCATTTCTGATATACAATTTAGAAAAATAACGAGATTATATTTTTTTCACTTCTGCCGTAGGTTCGAAATTTCGTCATCGTGAGCATAATTTGAGAGAAAAAAAAGAAAACATTTCTCCTCCCCGGAGTGCAAATGGGCAGAGAAGCGCTTATACGATGCTTTAATTGGAGTATTTTTGTTTGTTAAAATTACTTATTTTAAAAACGGTAAATACACTTTAACATGTATTGTTCGAAGGGCAATATTGTCTTTTTCTCTTTCCTCAAATTTTATTTCATTCTTACAAATATATATATTTGATTAATGGTTAAATATGCTTTCATTATTCGATAAATTATACTGTTTGGAGGGGTTAAGAAAATGGTCTTAAACGTAGAGCAAAAATACCAATATAAATTAAAAATGCACATTTTATCTTATCATTTACGTAATTCCCTTAATTAAAATAATTTCGATCCATTTTTAATCATAAAAAAAACAAAATAATTTCAGTCAGTTTAGTAACCATCTTGTTTAACAAAAAAATCTGCCATTTCTTTTTTAAAACTATTCTTACTCTCTTAGGATTTCTTTAGTATTTTCAAATTTTCTAAAAACACAAATGAATTTTCCACTAGATTTAGAAAATAAATGGTACCTTTTAAAAAATTACAGTCTTGTTTGATAATCATTTCCTTTTTTTATCGTTTTGTTTTTAAAAATTAGACTTGTTTTTTACCAATTTCATTAATATTTTTTTAACCTCTTTTAAAAATACTTAGCCAAAATTAAAAACAAAACCAAGTTTTGAAAACTAACTCTTTTTTTTTCAAAACTTATCCTAGGTTTTAAAAATGTTTAAAAATTTATATAAGAAAACAAAAGAGGGTTAAAGTAATGTTTGTAAGCCAAAAATAAATTAAAATATAGGGACGTTGACTTTGAAACTTTTCAAAAATATAAGAACTTAAATAAAAGTTGAAAATATAAGAGACATTTGAAAAATTAGGACTAAAATGGCAGTTTAAACAAAAAAATGAACCTTGACTTCATGGATTTTCTTCTTTTATATTTTAGGTATTGGAGGTATTCAATGGAGTTATTAAAACAAAAGTTAACAAGGATACAGTGAAAATATTTGTAATTACTTGCAACATTTGCAACATATTTTTCGGAGAGAGTTAGGATTGAATAGTTTTTTAGGGAGCTCTCAGTAGGCTATCATAGTGCATTGTCTCTTGCAACCCAATTTCAGTCCTATTTTCTTAATATCCAATCTCTTTTGTCAAAGTGAAAAAATATGAAATATGTCGCCCTAAACTTAGTTCAACTGATTAGGTTTCATTGATTAAAATGTCATATGTTTAAACCCTCACCTATTATTGTACTCAGCAAAAAAAATTGTGGGATATCGTGTCAGCGTTCAGCACATATTGGACACTTTGTTATGTATAACGAATATGTGTAGCTCGGACTCGGGATCTAACCACAACATGTAGCTTCCAAGATGTTCACAATACAAAGAGTGTCACCAAGAAAGATGTAAAAAGGTACCGAAGCACTATCTTTGCAGCCCGTCAGTAAATTTTTTATGCTTTCTGCATGAATTGTCTTAATATTCACGCAATCACATGGTTCTACCTCAAAACCAAAATTAAAGGACGACGAGAGGAGTGATTTGTTTTATCTTGTAAACTTTATGGTATGTCCCTTAATCTTTTCGAGGTGAAATCCTTAACATGAACACCATTTATTTGAACAGATTAAATAAAAATCTAACACAAACACTTGTTAAGCACAACAACCACAAGTCAAAACTCGTGAACATCAAACAAATTGTTATTACGCACAAACTAGAGCATCCAAACTAATTATTTAGTTATTTGCTGGGAAAAAATGCACAAAGAAAGAAATAGAAACGAAAACTAACAACAAACTTTGAGAGTGAACGAACATCAACGAAATTTGTTTCTTTAGCATATAAAATACGTCACCAACAATATTGACATCAAAATTTGAATTCCAAATGTTTCGAACTGAAACAATGGTCAACCAAAAGTAAACCAGAGGTGAATAGGAAACAAAAATAAGAACATGGGATGGAATTTTCATTTTTCACAGAAGAAGAAATAACAAGATGAGGAAGGGAAAGAAATGGAACCTTGAGCTTGAGAATAATGAACACTCTTGCGCGAAAGAGATGAACGGGGCTCAACGCTCTGCCGAAGTTGTAGGATGTAAAAATGCATCGGTAGGAGTGTGTTCTGTCTCAGAAGGAAGCACCCGTGCGAACGGTGGTGTACGAAGTGGAAGCAAGGAATATTGAATGTGTATGTTAAGGCAGAGAGGGAGACAGTGAAGGATTAGCAACTTTGAGTTCCCCACAGTCACTGATATAAACAGTTTTGAGAGGTCTGTTCCAAATATTTCGAGCATTTTGAGCTCTTTCATCTCCCAAAAACTCAGCCAAATCGTTGAATTGCCTGATTCTCTCCGATGGTTTGTATGTTGGAGTTGAGGCTATGGCCGCCACAACATCTAATCCTGAAAACCCCCCTCAAGTATTTCACGCACAAATCCAACAACCCATTATTGCAACTTACAAGAGCTAGCTAGTGTATCAAAACAATTGTATTAGGGTTTGATGATTCTTGAGATTTATTCAAACTATCAAGGACAAAATTGAGAGCTGAAAGTTGAAACTAAGTTGATTCATCAAAATGAAACAAGGAATTTGTAATTTAATTTGGGCATTTGTGAGAGAGATGTTCGAAATTGTTGTACCTTCAAGCACCGCTCCGAAGACGATGTTCTTGCCATCGAGCTGGGGGCAGGGGCCGGGGCCGGTGGTGATCAAGAATTCCACATTGTGATAATTCGGATCCAGTTTGAATTCGTCTTCATCGTCGTTCTCCGAAAGGCACAGCGAAACCACGCCGCCTCTGGAGTGCGATAGCAAGAACGAATCCGACTTCACCGATTCGGTGTTTCTCGCCAACTGCAGCGGCGGCCGGACTTCTCCTCTGTCGCGGCGGCCCTGTCGCCCGGCGAGGAAGAATTGCCCGGGGAAGATTTTGTGGACCAAAGTCCCTTTGTAGGAGGAGCCGCAGGATCCGGTGCACATGGATTTGAAATTGGCGACAGTGACAGGGACGATGCGGCCGTAGAGGCCGAGAACGAGGCGGCCGAGGGGGATGGAATCGGAGCAGAGGTCGGCGGCGGTGGTGGAGGCGCCGTCATCGGCGTTGTCTCGGTTGGGGAGGAAGTTGGTAGGGCAAAGGCTGAAGTCCATGAAGACGCGGTCGGTGATGGTGGTGTCGGGCGGCGGGGAAGCCGGGGAGGGAGGGGGATCGACGGCGGTGGAGAGGGAGAGGGAGAGGGAGGTGGAGAGAAGGAGAAGGGAGCGGCGGGGGATGGCGTTGTTGGGGGAGGGGCGACGGTGGTGGTGCGGGGGAAAAAGCGCGGCCGCGGCGGCGGGAAGCAGAGCGTAGGCCATGGTCGGGAAATGAGCGAGGAAGAAACATGGTGAATTTGGATGAGAGAGAGAGAGAGAAAGCGGGGGAGGGAAGTGGAGATTGAAGGGAAGTGGAGGATTCGTGACCACAGACAACACAGTGGGCCCTCGCTCTAAAATACAATACTTTATTCTATCAAATTATACCTCAGTCGGTTTTTACACTTCTGACCTCATTAATCAATATCTAACCTCAAGAGAAGAAGTTATATTCCAGAGGGGAAAAAACAAAAACTAAATAACCTAAATAATTAGCTACTTATAACAAGGATTAGAAGTCGCTCCAGTAGTTCAATCTAAGTTGAGTCAAGTGCCAACCAAGTTAGGGTAGTGCATTAGGGAGTGCTGCATTAGGTATTAGAAAGGTACATAATTCAAAGAGCGTTTTTAGACTTGAAGAGTGGGAGAGGGAAGCATACGTAGGACAGTAACCAAGTACGAGCTGTGTTGTATGATTTCGACTCTAACATAACAATTACTATGATTTATGGTGAAATCAAAACGAAACATGAGTGCACAACATGCACAAAATGTAGCCATATGAAGATCCAACTTTTAGGGAGATATTGACCGGTATCCCTATGCATAAAAGTAAGTTATAAATCTTGTTGCTAATATTATATTTAGGAAAATACTTAGTTCCTACCTTGTCCTTACCACCATTAAATATTTGACAACTCAGTTACTTTTTTAAAATATTTTTTGTTTTTACATTTCTCTCTCAATTGTCATGGTGATAAGGACAAAATTGGAGCCAAATATTTTCCTTATATTTATATCAGGTTTCGAGGCCCCTTGATTCATATAATTAATTATCCAATAAAAAGTTGAATACATCTAGAAATCCAATATCTAACCCATTATGCAACTTTAAATACTTCAAATTATAGGTATATGACTCTGTCTAAGGTTTTTATTATAAAAAAATAAAAATATATATATATTAATATGGTTTTTCCATGTATTTTTTTTAACACAGTTTAAAAGCCAAATAAGATTTAAACCGTTAATTAAATAATAAAATGATATTTAAGATTTATAATTTCATGAGTTAGATTTCCTGAAAATTAGAGATTAGAAAAAAAAAAAAAAAACTCCCATAATAAAGTATTAAGATTAGCACCATTTCAAATGTTAGTTATCATTCTATTAAAAGAAATTAATGTTGTTATTAAGTTGAGATCTGGTTTCTTCTTCTATTTTATTTCCAAAAAAAAAAAAATAGAGATCTGATTCCAAAATTTTGAAAGATTAAAGATTAAATTACAAGTTTTAAAATATTGGAGGGCGAGTTGAAAATTAATATAAACTAGTTCTCTTTATGATTTTCTTATTCTTTTTATCATTTTTTTTCTTTGTTCTTCATGAAGATCATGAAGACAGCTTCAATTTCAATTCATTATCATTCCCGTCGCCAGATCATTTTTTAAACTGATCAGTAGAAGGGGAAAAAGAAAAAGGAAACAAACAATCATAAAGCAGATGCTGCCGAAAAGATAATTTGCAAGGCAGATTACTAAAATCAAGAACACAATCAGCAAAAACGAAGAAAACATGATGTGTATAGACACTATATATACACTAAAAAACGTAAGATTAAGTATCTGAATTAGCAACTGTTCTCCAAACACAGAGAAGACCATTTTTCAATCCCCACCATCTATTTGATGGCGAGTTTTACAAGACTCGAGACATGGATGGATCCAATATTTTTTTTTCAGATCATCACATAAAACTTAAAATTCACAATTATAATCTCACCTGGTTCCCAATTATTCAAAATCTAAGAGGAAAATTGTTGAAATATGAAAAGAAAGAAAGAAAGAAAAAAAGAAAAAAAGAAGACGAATCGTTTAAAATTGGATTCAATTCCTGACATACAGTAGAGCGTCGTCATCTTCGTCGCTCAAAACGGCACCAGGCTGAGTCGTCTTGCCGACGACCGGGGAAGAGGAGGGCGAAGAAGAAGCAGAGGCGACGAGCGCCAAGCAGCCTTCACTCCAGGAGCGGTGAATGGGATAGGAGACGGATTTGGATTTGGCGTGGGGACAGTGGGATTGACGGCGGGATTTGTGGAGGGCGCAGCCGCAGTTGCGGTGGTAGGGGCGGCGGTCGATCTCGAAGTCGCAGCCGGCGATGCAGCCCTCGTAGACTGCGCGGAGGAGACCGTCGGCGGCCATCGGAGGGGAGGGGGAAGGCGGAGGAGGGAGGAGCGGGGAAGCGCACCACCAGGGGACGGACGCCGCAGGTGTTCGAGAAAATGCCTGAGAGAGGCGGTGGTGGGCAACGGGGGCCGGGGGTGACGGAGCGGTATTTATAGGCGCCAAAGGGCAAAATGGGAAATGCCGCCTGGGCGAAATGGGAGGCGGGGTTTTTTCTGTGTTTGTGTTAGGCGAGAAAGAGAGGGAAAATTGGTTATCCAAAAATAAGTCAATTTTGCCCTCCTCTTATTCTATTTTATTTATTTATTTTCTTTTATGTTAAGGGTTTTGTGCAAGATTCGTGATATATTTATTATTTCTTTTTAAGTATTTTTTCCATTTTCTTTCGTTGGATGATCATACTTTTTTTAACTAGATTTAGAAGTTAAAAAACTTAAAGAAGATTTGAACATTAATATCTAGTTTGATAAGGATTTTTGTTTTGATTTTCCACTTTTAAAAACTATATATTTATTTGCTCACAATTTTATGTTTGGTTTTAGCTAAAAATTAAGAAGTAAATGTAATATTTTGTAAACGATTTTTTAGTTTTTATTTAAATTTACTTAGTATTTATCAATTGTTTTTAAAAAGTATAAAATAAAACAAACAAAAAATTGCTAATAAGCAAGCATAATTGTTCAAAAAACTAGATCCTTATGAAGTTCATTTTATCATTGTTTTCAAAATATAACTCAAAAGTTATATTCAAATTAACGTTTTTGTTTTTATTTTTTAGTTCAAATCTTCCTAGGAGTTTTCATTCGTAATTAATATATTATATTACCTAATTTTCTCTTTCATACCATAATGAGATAACTTATCAGATATAATATAGATCGATAATGTTACAATCATATTGATAAATACTAAGCTATGTAGTGTTAGATAATTATATTTTATATTTATTCTTTATATTCGTCCGCTCGATATAAAGTAAATATATATTCTCATTTCATTTTCAAATTGTATGGAGTATAACGAGAATGACTTATTCTACTTTGCAATTAGAAAAAAAAAATCTTAAAATTGTTTTATCACTTGTTTTTTTTTCTTAAGAATGAATAAACCACCACTCAATCCAAAACTTTAAAACAACATCAAGACCCAACAAGTGGAAATCATAATAAATGGGGAGGAAACGACTCAAATACCATCTTAAGAATGAATAAACCACCACTCAACCCAAAAGTTTAAGCTGATGGGTTGGGTAAATTTAATTCATTTATATGGATTCTAACATTTTTAAATAATAATAATTTGACATTTACTTTAAAACACGAAATTTCTATGATTGATGGACAAATTCCGTATGGATCGATAAATCTAGGCTTCCAACTTATAAAATTTAAATTTCTCTCATACTTTAAATGTATCGTATCATATATGCTTTAGGTTTTTTTTAATGAATATCATATATCTATTTCAAGTATATGAGAAACTCTCCTAATTAGATGAATATCTGGTTACGTTATTAGTGAAGTGTTTGATTGATATATCTATATTCGAAAAAGTGTAGTATGAAATTTACAAGGAAAAGAAAGAAAAGGAAAAGAAAGAAGAGTGAGAAACAAGACAACTCAATATGTCCTTGAGAGAGAGAGTCTCGAAATCACATTTTTCTTATTTCTTGTTAACAAACTCTTCTTACCAACCATACCTACACTCACATGTTACCTTCTAGAACCCACATTCCATTAATGCTCAATAGTTTGTTTTCTTGAGAATTGTATTTGTACAAGTAATTTTTCATGTGCAATTGTTTACCTTTTTTTTTTATTATTGTAATATACATTATTGTATTGTACTAATTTCAAATATAACTACTTTTTTGTTTGTAAAAAAAGTAAAATGAATTATTTTTTTTATTTTCCAATTTTAAATAAAATAATCATGAATTCGTGTTGTAATTATTAAATTTGAAATAAATATTGTAATAAATAATCATGTAGATTAAAAGAAGTGATATAATGAAAGCGAGCATAGCTCAACGGTAATTGACATATATCTCCAATCAAGAAGTTGTGAGTTTGATCTCCATCCGCACACGTTGTACTAATAAAAGGAAGTGATATAATAATTAATTATGAGATGGTATGGGAGTTATGAATAGACTAATTTTTATTAACATGATAGACAATAGCATGTTTTTTCTCATATGTACTCAAATTAATTGGGTAGATTGAGAATTAGATTAACAAAATTGAGATAGATATCTCAAAGGGCCGCATGATCACCATGTGACAATTTAGTCAAGAACACATTGTTCAGTTAGCAAGACTCAAAGAAGACATATTCTTGCTCACATTTAAAAATCGACCAAGCAAATGCATATCGTTATGAATTGACTTGTTGATTTAAGAAATATGAAAAATTGATTTCGAAAATAATAATTATTTTTTTAAAGGATAATTGAATTAGCCTCGAAACTCTAACCCAAAGCCTACCACATGATCCCTCTCACTTAGAATCACATGGCTTTGATAGGCAAGGACAAGCAAGATGGGTAGACAAAGACGCATCTAATTGACCTAGTAAAAGCTCAATTCGACACCGACTTGAAAACACGGATACCACTGACATATAATCTATTAAACACCAAACATATATGGAGCGCCAAAGTGGCAGGAGTACAACATTTCTCAAAGCACTCCTACAAAAGGTGTGGTTCACCCTTAAAAAATATATGCAATTTCTACACATTCTAACTAAATTCAGCTCAATACTAACTTGAACTAAGCGCTAACCTAAGAGTGTACATGGCCGAACACTAAACCGACGCAATATTCTGTTGGCAGGTCAACAACTCAACCGACCTTTCACCTCACCTCGTTCAGAATCCTGCATCAACAAAACTAACCATTATTTGTTGATTAAACCGACTAATTTTAATTAATTTTTATTTGAGTTTATTGATTTTTATTTTTATTATTATTTTTAAGTTTCACCCTAAGGTCAGTTCTTTGGGCAGTTGTAAACTGTAATTGGTCGGTTCATTTATGATAATTCACCGTTATGTGCGCACTAGCATTCGGCATGGGCTCCTCCACGGGTCTACATCTCGAACTCGTTTTGCGTCGGTGGCTATTAATTTTACTTTATTTATTTCTTTTTTCTTTTTCTTTTCTTTTTTGTTTATTTTCCCTCCGACGTCGTATTCAATATTCATATCCGTTGGTGACCTATAGGTATAATTTCTTTTTCTTTGGGAATATTAAGATTGTTTTACAAATTCAGTCACCAAAGTTAAAAGCATCGAGATAGAAAATTCAATCTTTACGTACTAAAAAAAACTACAAATTCAGTCTTTAATTAATTTTTTATGTTTTTATTTATTTATTCCGTAGATTTAAAATTTCGATTTTATGTTATTTTTATCATTGACATTGCTAATTAAATGTTGATGTAATATGTACGTGTCTTTTAAAACCAATTTATGCCTAACTTAAACGTTAAAGTACTTAAATATTCTTTAAATGTTGAAATTTAGAACGTCCACCCTCACATTTATTAAGGCATTTCTATTCATAATTTATAGGTTTAAATTCCAACTCTCTATCTTGTAATATTTTAAAATATATTTTGTTTTGTTATCAAATTTCAACGTTAGCGTCTAACAGTACTTTAAAGGTGAAGTTGAAACTTTTTATACTATGTTATATGAATTTAAAAAAAAAAAAGGTATAGTATGTATGTATAATAGGTATACAATATACTTAAATTGTCAAATAATATATTTTACAAAAAAAAAGTGTGTTAGAATTGTGGTTAATATAAAATATTTTCCATGTTATCGTAATCTTTAAAATCGTATATTTTCGACTAAAAGCAAGTATAGTTCAGTGGTAATTGACATATGCCTCACGACCTCATGGTTGGAGTTCGATCATCCACCCTCACATATTGTACTAAAAAAATTGTATATCTTCGAAAGCTTTGGGTGATTTTAGATGATCTCAAACTAGCGAAAAATAAGTGGTATACTTTAAATATATTTTTTAATTTTTTAAACATTGCGAGAAAAAGTTTGTTTCAATACTTTAGATACTTGTTTAAAATATTTAACAGAATATCTATATGATATGGTAATAATATATACTTTTTTTTTTTTAATTTTGGACCATGTGGAGTAAGATTCAAGTTGGAATAAGACCATTCTTTTTCTTGAAGGCTAAGTTGCTCGCACGTTAAGAGAAATGCCAAAGACCCAATGCAACATAGATCCAAAAATTATGCAAGTCAACCCACTATTAAATAGAATGTTATTATATTATTATTAATTCTTCAAAAAATTAACCAAATATTTTTTTTCCATAGTTAAAAATAAAAAGTATACCTATAATCAGATTTCAATTTTAATACTTATCTCGTTGTGATTATATATTTTTTACAAATATGAGAAATATAAAGACAAGTTTCCTAAAGAAGAAAGAAGAAATAATGGTTTCTTTTTTTTTTTCAAAAATAAATAGTTGTAAAAAATTTTATATCGAAAAACAAGAGTAATAGCATTGTTCAACCTAGTTGATATTTGATAATGTCATTTTTATTTTTGTTTATTAAATTTGTTTATTCATAATTTATTTTTAACTTTGAAAACTTTGATTGAGATATTGAAAAAGATTGCAAATTAAAAAAGGAAAAACGAATATATGAGGTTTTTTTTTAAGTGCAAAATATAAAAGTCATAATCAAATGGGCTCTTATTCATCACGTTTCACGAGTTGATGATTATATTAACTTGGAAAATAATTATTATTTTTTTACTTGGAAATATATGTTTTTTTATTTATTGATTAAATTATAGTACTTTTAAGGTTGGGTAACCATGATTGTCCATAGAAATATGGATAAAAAGACAATCAGGATGGATATTTTTAGGAAAAATTATAAAAGTAAAGACATTCCAAATAAATATTTAAATTAACAGATTAGCATTTCACACATGTTTAAATGGGTTAAAAATTAGTAATATTGATATTATGTTCATATATTAGTGATATTTTGTTGATAATTTTTTATATTTTCTCAATTTTTTTACTATTACAGAGTGTCGATTCACCTCTTACATTGATGTTGAACCTATAAATATGTGAAAATATCGATTGTTAACCAACAAAATTAATACCGTAGATAACTATGATAATATGTTATCTCGATGGAAAATAAAAACTATGATAATATGAATTATTAAGAAAGTTCATTATTTGAATATAAATGATTTAAATGATTTTTTTCCACGAAATTTCAATGATTTTAGTTCAACTCAAACTGCACTTTTTCTTGTTTGGAAAAAATATCTTAATGGATTATTACAGTACCTTTTTGTCCTTATTCCATTATTATTTTGATTCACTTAAAATTTTCTATAGGAAAAGAAAGAAATATATATATATATATATATACTTTATTATTTATTTATTTTTATTTCCTTTTGAAAATGGAAAAGAAATATTTTATGATTATGTATATATTGATTTTTTTATTACAACATATATTAAATTAATTTATCACTGTAGAGGTTTGTAATAAAAAAGTCAACGGAAACGGTCAAAAGTGTAATAAAGGCAACAGAAACCTTAATGCCCAATTAATGCTAAATTCTAAAACTTTTTGAAGGTCTAAAATTCAAATAATCCAGGATAACTTTTGTGATACTTCATTGCTCACGTAGGTGCAATACTTAAAAAGAAAACGAATTCAGCTCTTGTTTGATAATAACTTTATTTTCTATCTGCTGGCGATGGATGAGAATTTATGTGCAAAACATATGTATAAACACGTTAATATGTTGCTAAACTCAACACACTCAGATGCCTAAGTGTCTCTATCCTATTTATAAAGGAAACCTCTTAAGGATGGTTCGGATGGACTAACTCATATGAATTATGTCTGATCAATTTTGTCAGTCTGACGGCCTCAACATGGTCAAGTAGTGTGGTTTAACCAGCTTAGTGATTTCTTTGCTTCAATTGAACTTAACACAATATTATATTTATAACACTAACATTGTTAATCTTATTAAAATATACCATTGTTTTAGCCTGCATTAGAAAAACGACCAAACTAAGATTTTAAACTCTTACAAAATAATGAGAGAGTAGGGTCACAGAACAATGTTGTAGGGTCAGATGGTTGTCCCGTGAAATTAGTCAAGGTGCATGTAAGTTGGTTCGAAGACTCATGGATATTTAAAAAAGAGAGAGAGAGTTTAGTTGATCATTTATTTTATGGAATATATCAATAAATATTTAATTGTGTCATATTTCAGATTTCATTACCATAGTGTTGACTTCGTTAAAAAGATAAAGAAAAAAAGCTTGACCCAATATTAATGGTTTATTTAAGAAAAATATTCGGGTCGATAACATCTTCTATTTCTAATCCCAAAAATTGAGGCTTAGTATCGGAATTTTAAATTAAAACGACTTTCTCAAAAACAGTTTCAAAGTTATAGTAAGATTTTCAACACATAAAAATATGTTTCCAAAGATTCCTATTTTTCGTATTTAAAAAAAATCAAGATATTTTTAAAATATTTTAATATATTTTAATACTGGTGCTTTAGTTGTACTTCATTTTAATCCTTCTTGTATGTCTAAAATATTTATTTTCATTCCTATAACTTTTATTCATTTTAGTTTTTATATTTTTTTTAAGCGACCATCTTGATCCCTTATTTTCTATTTTCATCTAATTTATTTCGATCATAATTTTAACATAATACTTTCTCTCACAAATAATTAGAAACTCAGTTATAAAATCTATATTAAAGATTTTTATGGTGTAACACAAATTTTACGAATAGAAATTAAAATAGTTACTTTTTCTAAATGTAAGCCAAAATAGTGACCTTTAAAACTAAACCAATGAACCGCTTAGCTTAATAAGTTAATACAAAGCCTAATTTTATTTTTTAAAATAAAAGCGTTATTTTTATTTTGGGACCATTTTAAATACACGGTTTGGAAAAATAGCGGGGCTAATTGTCAAACAGAAGGGAAGACTAGAAAGGGATATTTTTCAAATAAAGAATACTAAATATTATAAATAAATGCAAAGGCATACGAGTCCGGCACTTTGCAGGCCCCAGAAACCGAAATTTCTTTTGCTCATTATATACCCAACGTTTCTCCTTCCACGAACTTGTCTCTCTTCCGCCATAACCATTTCTTCTGTTTCCAAATCTTGGCCTCTGCCTCCAATTTCTGCTGCTGTTGTCGGTGCCCATTTTCGTTCCGGTGGGAGATTGTATCGATCTCTGTAACAGGTCAGTCGGATCATTTCTTGCAAAGGACATTCTGATTTAAGTTCGTCGTTTTGTTACCATCGGTGCATTTGAAGTTTTTGTATGTTTATAGCATTTATTCTGGATTTTGAATGTTTATACGAATTCGATTGAATGATTGTGTTTTCGTTTTGTTTTGCTTCTGGCATTGATTTTTCTGATATGGGGTTTTCAGATCCGTTACAAATCTAATATGGGTCTATCGAGAATGAAGTTGTTCAGTCGATTTCGGATCTGGATTTTAGCTTGTTCTCTGGTTTTTCAACTCGGCCATGGATTTTACCTTCCTGGTAGCTATCCTCACAATTACATTGTCGGCGACTTGTTGTCTGTGAAGGTGAATTCTCTCACATCTATCGAGACCGAAATGCCCTTTGGCTATTACAGTTTACCGTTTTGTAAGCCTTCTGAGGGTGTTAAGGACAGTGCTGAAAACCTTGGTGAGCTCCTGATGGGAGATCGAATTGAGAATTCGCCTTATCAATTTAAGATGTTCACAAATCAGACGGATATCTTTTCGTGTGCTTCAGATCCATTGACGTCCGATCAGTTTAAGATCATGAAGGAGAGAATTGATGAAATGTATCAGGTCAATTTGATTCTTGACAATTTACCTGCGATCCGTTATACTCAGAAGGAAGGTTATGTCTTAAGGTGGACTGGTTATCCAGTTGGGGTTAAGGTTAAGGATGCCTACTATGTGTTTAACCATTTGAAATTCAAGGTCCTTGTTCACAAATACGAGGAGGCCAATATGGCACGAGTGATGGGGACTGGTGATGCTGCTGAGTTGATCCCGACAATTGGGAAAGAAGGATCGGACGTGCCTGGGTATATGGTTGTTGGGTTTGAGGTGGTACCTTGTAGCATTGTGCACAATGTTGATCAGGTGAAGAACTTGAACATGTACCAAAAGTATCCTAGCGCTATACAGTGCGATCCCACTACCGTGTCGATGCCTATCAAGGAAGGCCAGCCAATTGTTTTTACATATGAAGTTACGTTTGAAGAGAGTGATATCAAATGGCCATCAAGGTGGGATGCTTATCTTAAGATGGAGGGATCCAAAGTCCACTGGTTCTCAATCATGAATTCTATGATGGTGATAACTTTTCTTGCTGGTATTGTTTTTGTTATCTTCTTGAGGACTGTTAGGCGGGATCTGACCCGGTATGAGGAGCTTGACAAGGAGGCACAAGCTCAGATGAATGAAGAGTTATCTGGTTGGAAGCTCGTTGTTGGAGATGTTTTCAGGGCTCCTTCAAATGCTGCACTCTTATGTATTATGGTTGGCAATGGGGTTCAGATTCTTGGAATGGCAGTTGTGACCATATTATTTGCTGCCCTAGGATTCATGTCACCAGCATCTCGTGGGACCCTGATTACTGGTATGCTATTTTTCTATATGATTCTTGGCGTTGCAGCTGGTTATTTCGCTGTTCGTTTATGGAGGACGATCGGTTGTGGTGACAGCAAAGGTTGGATTTCTGTCTCATGGAAGGTCTCATGCTTCTTTCCTGGTATTGCATTTTTGATCTTAACCACTCTGAATTTCCTTTTATGGGGTAGTCACAGCACTGGAGCCATTCCATTTTCCCTTTTTGTTATTCTGCTCTTGCTTTGGTTCTGCATCTCGGTCCCGCTTACACTTGTTGGCGGTTACCTTGGGGCCAAAGCACCTCATATCGAGTACCCAGTCCGTACCAATCAAATTCCTCGGGAAATTCCTGCTCAAAAATATCCATCCTGGTTGTTAGTTCTTGGTGCTGGCACTCTTCCTTTTGGAACCCTATTCATTGAGCTGTTCTTCATCATGTCTAGTATCTGGATGGGCCGTGTCTACTATGTTTTCGGGTTTCTCTTCATCGTTATGATGCTTCTCGTGGTTGTTTGCGCTGAAGTTTCTTTGGTTCTTACCTACATGCATCTCTGTGTGGAGGATTGGAAATGGTGGTGGAAGTCCTTCTTTGCATCTGGTTCAGTTGCCATATACATCTTTTTGTATTCCGTTAACTATCTCATCTTTGATCTCAAGAGCTTGAGCGGCCCGATCTCTTCCACGCTCTACCTCGGGTACTCCTTTCTAATGGTGTTTGCGATCATGCTCGCAACTGGCACAATTGGGTTCCTTTCTTCATTCTGGTTTGTGCATTACTTATTCTCTTCAGTGAAGTTGGATTGATGGAGTTTCTTAGAAGCTGAACAAGAGATCAGTGGCAGTTTAGGGGGGGTGATCAAAGAATACAAATTGTATGGATTGTTTTATTATTACGATATGATATATTAGTTTTCGTCGATTCATTTCAACGAGACGACAACAATAATACCGTCCAGTTTTGATGTATTATTTTCTTTGTGTTTTTAAGGGAGATTGTTGCCTGGATTTTGATACAGACAGATTTCTGATTTGCATTCTGGCACATTAGGCTCTCATACTTTAGATGTTTTAATGGTAGTTTGTAACACATTTATGTGGAATTTTAGTATGTACTTTTAATTGCTGAGATCTATCTGTATCTGTATGCTTTAGAATGCCAAAAAAAAAAGAAAGGGTACAATTTCTTCTGCTCTCATGTTTTTGATAGATATCTTG
The DNA here is from genome assembly GCF_013281855.1 of Momordica charantia. Classification (NCBI taxonomy): domain Eukaryota; kingdom Viridiplantae; phylum Streptophyta; class Magnoliopsida; order Cucurbitales; family Cucurbitaceae; genus Momordica; species Momordica charantia. The sequence continues at coordinate 33,428,551 of NW_028275166.1, forward strand.
GTCTGTTACACTTGCAGTATATTTTCTGGTGGGGGATCTTCCACCTCCAAAAAGTATATGCCTTTTTTTTTATATAATCAAATAACTGATTTTCATAAAAACAAACTCGTGGGGAACAGTATTTGAAAATTTAGGTAAGGTTACTGTTTCTTGATTTCTATTTTGTTCATACCTAATTTTTTTTTTTAAATAGTTCATATTTCTCTCATTTTTCAATTATTACTAAATACAATTGTATTTTTATTTATTATTAAAAAATAGATAACAATAAGTCTAAACGTTATCAATTGGACTCTTAGTTGCGACTTTATTCTTGAATTTTGAAAGTAAAACATTCAAAATAGTTTGAATTAGGTTGTTGAATATTGTGCATTACTTATTTATTCTTATGGTTAATGATAATAGTATTAACAAAATGTTGACACCAAAGTTTAACAATGTTTCAACATTGGTTCCCAAAAACAAACGATGTTTCAACATTTCATTAATCATTAATGATGTTGACAGCAACCGTTATATTTAGAACTTCTTTTAGTTGAGAATAGCTACCTATAATATGACAATTTCAATAAAATTTATAATTTAAAATTAATTTCAAACGTATATTTTTTTATGAAAAAGTTAATCTATGGATGGATAGTTTCTTTCCTCATATGTGTGTTCGATGAGATTGAAAATCTCAATTTTATTTTAATTTAATAATTATGAGATGTGAGTATCGCATTATCAATTGTTGCGAGGATAATAAGTGTCTTATCCATTGAGCTATATTCGAAATACTAACGTCTCGACTCTTGATCTTGCCCACCTGTTAATTTAGAAAATAAAATTGATTTAGTTATTGCACTCTAAAAATTTAGAATGAAGTCTTAACATTAAAATTATCGTAAAACTTTCACAAAGAGGCAACTTAGGCATAAAATGAATAAAGTCAATTACATTAAAACTCAAGTGAATGAAGCAAAAGATTAATTCAATTATAGTTTAATTTGTTTATTACTAATGTCAATCTATAAGAGTACGAACAAAATTTGGTACATGCTCAAAGGTTGAAATCTTCACCCACAATTGCTATATTGCATTTAAAAATATATATATACTGAAAGTCTATTATATTATAGCTAAATCATGACATGAACAATAACTAAACACTGACTAATCAAGTCCCATCTTCTACTACCATTGAAAATGTTGCAACTATTTATTAAATTTTTTTTTTTAATTTACATTTCTCTTCTGCATTTCAAAAATTTAAATTTGATATGAACATTCATGGTTAGTACTGAGTATTTAAATCTATGCATAGACTAAATTATACACTACTTCCTTCCCAACCATATGACAGCAATCTTCTCACTGACCATCATCCACCGCTAAGACAATTATGTTTTTTTTTCTTAAATAAAAAAAATTCACTTCTCTCTCCTACCTGTCAATAATATATAATTTCTCTCTCCTACCTATCAATAATATATAATTCCAGACATTGTAAAGATAAAAAATATGTCTCCTAATTTAGTAATTTAATCAATTGAATTACATTGAAGTTTTTATTTTATTTTATTTTTATTTTAACTTAGTTAGCTATTTTCAGTCTTCAATGAGCTTATTTTCTTTTTGTTTGTTAGTTCATCTTCCCCACTTATCTCTTTGTTGAGTGACGAATCTTCTCTCTCGCGGTTTTGTTGATATCGTCCAACAAAATAATAATTTCCCCTCCAAAATTTCGTCGCATTGAATTTTTCTCGATCCTCCATTTGAACTACACCACTAAATTGCTTCACCGTTATCCTCACAGCTTCAGCCAGTTCCAGTTCCAACTCCCATGGTGTGATCACAGCACAAGCCAGAAACAATGGCGTCCACTTCACTTCCTTCCGTACATTCCAGCAATGTCTCTTCCGCGCCCTCAATCGCACCTCTTGCAGGACCTTCTTTCTACATGTCGTCTTCTTCTTCCTCCTGTTCATCTCTCTCTATTCGACCATCCTCACTTCGTCCTACTCGCCTTCGCTCTTCCTCTATCTTCGCCGACTCCCGTTCGAGGCGAATCCCTAAATTGAAGGTTTGGTTTCTGGATTTCCGTTGTCCGTATCGTTGTGTTTCGTTATGTCATGTGAGATCGTGTGTTTGTTAGGGGCTGAAGGTGAACTGTGCAGCTGGGGAGCCGCTAAAGGTGATGATATCGGGTGCTCCAGCCTCCGGCAAAGGAACTCAGTGCGAGTTGATCGTTCAGAAGGTAATTGAAGTTCTTTTAGTGACTCGTGTTCAGAAGGAAATCCTATCAGTTAGTTACTAAAACATCCTCTAAAATAGACTAAATAGTTGTTCCGGAATATGTAATTTAGCCTGAAATGTGGATCAAATGCCTTCGTGAACGCTTAATTATCGGTTTTTCACTTAATTGAGACCAATAAGTTATGATTTCATTGATAGGATCTGGGTGTAAAATGTGAAGTAAATGACAGCTCTGAGACTGGAATTTGCAATTTGACTTCTACTCTCCTTCATAGAATCATAAGTTTAACATCCTAAATCCTACTTGATATGTGTTGGTCTGTAATTTGTATGTTATTATTTTAAAATAGTCAAGTAAAGTAATTATAACCACATGAATACATAACCAAGAAAACATGAAGTATACCAACATTGATTTCATATTTATTGATCTATTCAACATTAGTTACAACCATATCATGGATACTATTTGAAACTTCTTGAGCTATATAAGTGTTTTTGGAATTGGCCGTATGATGTGAGAGCTATATCAGCACCATGGGGCTAAGAAGCATAGACTATTTAGTTTGGATAATGTGTCCATGTTGGACACTCTGACGCTCTGACACTTATTGGATATTTGTTAGCTCAAAATATGTATGTCACACTAGTTGTTCAAAGTGAATATGGATAGCATGGGGTCTTGATACAAATGTAATGACTCGAGTCTGCTTGCTGAGATTTTATTATTTAGATAGAAAATTATGTAGCTGACAATTAACACAAGCAGGATATTTCCATATTATCATATTTTGATTGTCAATGAAAGGTTGCAATTAGTTATTATGCAACAATGTTGACACGATTCAAACTTTGCGCTGGTTTTTGAGGATTGAGATCACTGGCAATTCAACAATTACTTATACAAGTACCGGAAAAAAGAAGAAAGAAAGAAAGAAAGAAAGAAAATTACCTTTGTCTCATTCTTAACTTGTTTGGTAGAAGAAAATGTCAAAAGGCTTATTACTGTAGTTTATTATTTTATTTAGTGTCATTTACTTACTCGATTGATTTCTCTTCATTCTTCAGTTTGGCCTTGTGCATATATCAACTGGCGACATATTAAGAGCAGAAATTTCAGCTGGGTCCGAAATTGGAAATAAAGCAAAGGAGTTCATGAATTCTGGACGGCTAGTTCCTGATGAAATTGTGACTACAGTAGGATGTGGATCTAGCTTTTTCTAGCTTAACATTCACTTTCTTGTTTGCGTGGTATTCATGGTACGAGCTTATTTTGATTTGTAGATGGTGACTACACGATTATCATGTGAGGATGCAACAGAAAAGGGGTGGCTTTTAGATGGATATCCTCGAACCCTTTCGCAAGCAGAAAGTTTGCAGAGGTTGCAGATTAAACCAGATGTTTATCTTATTTTAGATGTATGTACATCATATACTAATCTCCATTTCTTGAGGCATTACTTTTTGGTGGTGAAAAGCGGCATTAAGAATTTTTAATGAATCTATATTGGAAGTTGGGTGATAACTGTGTAATGAAAGTTCAATGCATCCCGTAGAAGGCTTCTCAATTCTTACAATGTTATTCATACATCCATGAAGCAGTCATTTTGCAAGTTATTTTTATTAAACTAAATGCCTAAGACTTACTTCACAGTTTGATATCAAGAGATCTTACACTTCATTCAAATTCACGACAGAATATGGTATTCAAGATATGATTCTACCTTGAAGGCAAGATAGAATTTAGACCATTTATACATCCATAGACTCATTTACTACTTCTTGTGGATTATCTATTGGACTTTCATCATCTCTTAAACCTGTTATTGAAATTTTGACACTACCTAGAAAGAACATTTAAGATAACCACTTAAAGCAAAATACATCCCTTTTTTTATTTTATCAATGATGTACATTATGTTTGAAATAAGTCTCAGTTTTATACCCTTTGAATTCACATTCCGTCTTTGTTTATATTTCCCCCCTTTTGGCCGGCTGCTTCAAATCATTTGACTTCATTTTCCTGTGGATAGGCTCTTTCGTATAAGTTGACTGTAAATCTGTTGTTAATAGCACAAGGAGTAGGCTCTGTTTTGAGCAAATTCAAATTTCTTCTTCATCAGTATATCAGTGAGGTCAATAATGAATATCGTTCTTGTAGTCTTTTAGATAACCATTTCTATATTTTTGTTTGATTTTAAATTTCTAATACTCAGGTTCCTGATGAAATTCTAATCGACAGATGCATTGGTCGAAGGCTTGACCCAGAGACAGGAAAGATTTACCATCTGAAATATTTTCCCCCAGAAACAGAGGAAATTAAAGGGAGACTTGTCACCCGGCCTGATGACACTGAGGAAAAAGTTAGTTACTTCTAATAAATTGTTTAAATATTTTCAGAAAATGGTGCTATGTGCTTGTTTTTGTATGTAGGATTGGCTGACTATGCACTCGTTTTAGGCACCTTTACAATTACTTTATGTGATTCACGTTCAGGTGAAGCAGCGTTTGGAAATTTACAAACGTAATGCAGAGGCAATAGCACCAGTATACTTAAATATTACAAAGAAGGTACTTAATTAGTATACCTTCTTGTTTTTGTTTGTTAAGGGTATGTTAGTCATTGAGTTAGGGATTGGTTCTAGATAGGGTGATAGGGAAAGGATGAAGGTAGTCAATTAGTGAGTATGGTTTAGGCTTGAGTAAGGACACTCAAGAAAGGGGAGGGTCCAAGTACCTCGAATTACTTGGGAGTATTGTAGTTATTCTCTTTTGTATTTCAATATATTGTTAGTTGTTCGGATTCTATCAATATCTTCTGTCTAATTCTAGAGTTCATTTCTAACCTTTGTTTTTTCTATGAATATTAAATTGTAATGATCATAATGCTCTACAATCTGTAAATACAGATTGATGGAAGCCGTTCCAAAGAAGAAATTTTTGAAGAAATATCATCAGTATTATCACAGATGCAGAAAGAAAAAGCTACGAAGTTTGGTAATTGTTTGTGTTCTTGTGAAGTTCATTACAATTTCTTACCAAATAATTGGAAGTATCTTCAGTATAGCTTGTCTTTATAATTTTGGATTTAATGATATTCAGTTGCTGCTGTTTCTTTGAAATGTTTAATCTGATCTTAGACATTTTCCTCCATACAAGAAAACCTATTTCTTTCTTGTCCACATCTGGGCCACAAGTCTTTCTGGAGAAAGTTGCTCTAGCCCCTATCTGACAACTTACGCATCATTATTGTTATTTTTTTATGTGCATTTCTTGGGTCAAATCTGCCTATGCTTTAGTTAAGTTTACGTGGGAATCTCTTTGTCCAGACTTATTATGCATTTTCATCGCTGGAAGAATGTAATCTGAAACAATAAACGGTTCATGGGTTTTTATTTAAGAAGTGTTAATATTTACCGTCTTTAGTAAGTAATGATTTTATCAGACAATGGAGCATACTTCTTGTTTATATCAGTATGAGATTGTTTGTATTATTATCAAATCGCACCCTGCATTTCTTGTGTATTAGGGAAATCAACCCTTGGATTCAAGAGTACTTCAGGTCAGGTATGCTCTGAAAGATTGAGAATAGGAAATTTGAAATGATAATTATTTTTCGGAAATCATGTGTTTATAATGGACATTTATAATAAGATTCCCTTGAATTTATACGCATATATGTGATATTGTAATAAGATTCCCTCAAATATATAAATATATGTGTGTACATATTCATCTTTTCTCTTTCTACAGGATAGCTGGAGAGGCATTCCAACTAGATTGAATAACATTCCTCACTCCAGAGAAATCAGGAAATATTTTTACGATGATGTGCTTGAAGCTACCAAGCGAGCTGTAAAAGATGGTAGAACTAGATTAAAGGTTTGGTGTTGACCTTAATGTTATTCAGAAAAAGATTATTTTCCTGTGTTATAGAATTCATATCCCTCCTTGATATATTGTCCTCTCTTGATTCTTTCTAATAAAATACCGTAGGCATACTTTTAGTAAATTTTGAGGTTGGATATCCTGCCCCCACAAGCTTCGTACAAGTCACATTTTGTGGAGTTGCAATTTGGCTATACAGTTCTAGCTAAAAACAGCTGATTCTTTCTTTGAATTCGTTGGATCCTGTTATTATTTCCATGTGCAGTGTTCTTACTCTATTGTGTACTGGAATATATTTTTTCTGCCTTTCTGATGCACGTGGAGTTTAAGGGCTCTTGAATTGTTAAGACTGTTGCATTTTTTACTTCAGTTCAGTGTTATGAATGGTTTCGTTGTAGTGAATGTATCTTTCATAAATTATGTGACACTTCGATAGCCTTTAATGTTATACTTGTGCAATCCATTAGGAATTGAAAGGCAACAATAGGGTCCATGAGTGGGAGATGTACCCCATAGATTTTCACATTGTCATCAAAACATGTCTTCAGAGTCTGATCATTTATGTTTCTTTTGAATCTCAATCAACAGGTGGAGATCAATATTCCTGAGCTTAATCCTGAAATGGTAGGAAGCTTACTTCTCCTGGTTCCCCTAAAAACAATGAGTTAACCACATCTACAATGCACAGGATGTCTATCGAATAGGTACACTTATGGAACTTGTTCGGACTATTGCCCTTTCATTTGCTGATGATGGAAGACGTGTCAAGGTAACTTCTCTGATTTCTCTCAAGACCAGAGTGCTGGTTTCCACCCTCTGAAATTCTATCTTCAAGGTATGCATTCAAGGATCCATGGGGGAAGGTGCACTTTCTGGAATGCCACTGCAGCTTGCTGGAACTCGGAGAATCTTAGAATACATGGACTGGGGCGACTATGGTGCTTTTGGGACCTTTGTCAAGATTGGTTCAATTGGTACTGTAATCAATTTATGAAAGATTAGTTTATGCATCATTAGTTTGCACCTGTGCACGTTGACAGGAATGGAGTGTCTATTTTGTGTCTTTCGGTGAAATTCTAAAACTTGGGAACAGTAGCAAGAGTAGTTGTTTCTAATTCCTGTAGGCAAGAACGAACATGGATACGTAGTGTTTTTGGCTATGTTGGAGTTCCGAAGGAAATTGGTGGGGAGTTTTGTAGAAGGCCCTCTGCCAAATTTTTTGGTAAGTTCCTTTGAGGTGTGGTGCAACAGAATTTGAAAAGATAGAGGATTTCTCTTCACCTATTTTGAATAGATGACCCGTTGTTTCAGACTCTTTATACAGCCCTGATATTGCCACTCTCGTGACAGTCATCTAAGACTAAAGGAGGTTAGAAGTTTAGAACTAAACAGGTCTTAACTAGGCTTGAACAATTCTTAAATAAAGAGACTAGACTTGAAAAATACGACCAAGAACCCAACAAGACCTATGCACTTGAAGTAATAACCAATAACTGCTTGATGAATGGGTGTCAAGAGATCCTACAGGATAAATCTAGTTGCAGAATCCTTTGAATAAAGCCTCTCCAAGGAAACCCAGTCCTTCTATTTGGTTGTCATGATCCGAAGTTAGACCATGGCCATCACCAAGAACGAGTATACAAATGGATCTCTCACTCTTTCCAACAGAAGTCTTATGAAAGAAATTCCCAATTCCTTCTTAAACTCCATGGAGTATGCATGTTTACTCCATTCAATTTCTTCTTACATAGAAGTATCCCACAACTGGTATCTGAGATTAATGTTAATGACGTGAATCTGTTCTATGGAGAGCAAGGAAGATCCTTCAACTACATCTGTAGTTTCTAGGTGCATCTCATCCAACAGGTTGGAATACCCTGCATGATCCAAGAGAATCAAAAGAACTAAGTTAAAAGTAATATCTCACCTTTGAAAAGTTTGTTTCTTGTTCAAAGAAAAAAAAATCTCACCTTTGAATTTGTTCACCTTCTGATTTATATATATAAGGTTTTTCATTTGGTTTGGCCTTATAATGTTTGTCCCAACATACACATCGAGATATACATACTATGGGAGCATTAATGCAAACATCAATCAAGTCATTCCCCGATTTCCATCTATTTGCAGAGAACTTGATTGCCAAATTATTCACATTCATTTTGTAAATGCAGGTGCAAAAGAAGTTGATGAGCAAGATGACATGTTCGTCTTAGTAGCGCCTCAAAATGCTGTTGGAAATTGTATTATTGACGTAAGTAACACTAGATATTTTCAACTCTATTTAATAGGGAAGTGAAACTCTCTGATTTAGGATGAAGCTTTGTAAAGATGATGAGGTTAAGTGAATGCAGGATATGAAAGCGATGACAGATGCAGCTGCTGACCGACCTGTTATTCTCGTAAATCCTAGGCTCAAGGTTTGTTTCTAAGTGACTCTAAGCTTTGGCTTGATTTGATATTCTGCTAGAAATTCTCGTAAATCCTAGGCTCAAGGTTTGTTTCTAAGTGACTCTAAGCTTGGCTTGATTTGATATTCTGCTAGAAATTCTCGTAAATCCTAGGCTCAAGGTTTGATTCCAAGTGACTCTAAGCTTGGCTTGATTTGATATTCTGCTAGAAATTCTCGTAAATCCTAGGCTCAAGGTTTGTTTCCAAGTGACTCTAAGCTTGACTTGATTTGATTTTCTGCTAGAAATACTGTCTTTCATCCTAGTAGCAGTATGACGTCGAGGCGCTTGCAACCATAAAAGCCATGAGATAACCGTAAATGAAGTAAGAAAGCAGAGTAGAAACTGCGAGTTGGAAAAAATATTCACTTTCAATCTTCTGTAGTACGTTCCTTTCTCACATTCACAGTTTAGCTACTACCCTACAAAATTTCAAGCTTTAGTGTGGTTTTAATCAAAGACAGACAGACAGACTTGAGACACCCAAGAGATACATAAAACACAGTTCCCCTCTCGTAGTTGGTAATGAAACAAAGTGAACAAGAACAAATCATAGGTGATATTGGGGAGATTGCGAATGCCAAGACCGGACTCCACGGTTTCGATCATTCCAAATAACCTCCATTCCTGCTAGGGTCATCAATGCTTTTTAGTATATGATCTTTTTTCATTAAAAAAAAACTACATATATAAAATATCCTTCCTTTTTATCGCACATTTGGGAAACCTAATTGGACACTTTGTAAGATTCTAGCAATGCCTATTAATCTGTGCTGGGATCATCTTGCCAAAAATATATAGTTTTGAGTAGGTGATTTTTGGAACTGAAGCTCACACCATAAACGGAATCCCTACCCTTCGCTTTATTGGGCGCGTGGGAGAACGACGGAATCCCTATCCTTTGCTTTGGCGCGCGAGAGAACGAAGGAGAGGCAAGGATTCTTATAGGCTCAGCACCACTCTGTGTTGCCGGTGAAGCCACCATTAATACAAGAAGTCACCGGATATCGAAGTAAATTGAAGGGGGAAGACATTGAGACATCAATTGAAATTACGAAATAATGAAAATAACATGATGTTTTTGTGTTAAGTAGACATTCGTTGTGAATTGGATCATGTTACCTCACTACTTTTTGTGTTTATCGTGTAATTTGATGATGAATTTCTTTGAAATTTTCAGGATTTACCTGGTTCGAGTGGTATCATGCAAGTAAGTACTAAAAACATCGATTTGGAATGACTTCCGAGTAGAGCACGATTCTGATGCTTCCCCTTTTTATTTAGACAATGGGTCGTGACAAAAGGTTGGAGTATGCAGCATCATTCCAAATCTGTTATTTCTTTCGGCTTCTCTATTATGCGGGAACACAGTATCCAATCATGGGGGCTCTCAGGTAAATTAAGAGATTATCCAAATGTTAAAGTTGAGTGCTTCTTGAGCCTGTAAACTCCTGTCGAATTCCATATATAACCCCAACTTCAGTGTCTGCTTATAAAATATGAATTTGATTGGAAAATGAGTAGCGCCCTAGAGAATAAGTTGTGCTTGGACTAGGAAATAGAGCACTGAACCTGTTCGTGCAAGAAGTTAAATGATTTCCTTCACACATCATAAATATTTGAATCAAATTCAGGTTGTGGGTTATGCTTTAATCTCCTAATGTTTGTTTTAGGATGTCTCACCCATATGGGTATGAACTCTACAAAAGGGTGGATGAATCTTCCGGTAAGGAAAGGTATGTTATGCTATCCAAGTTTCCCAGCAGACCATCCACTGATGATATCAATAACGCCTTTCAAGGAAAACAAAGGTAATAAGAAGAGCAATAAGAAACTTCAATTCTTCACCTTTTTACCACCAAAATTTGCTCTCTGATCCAATTACTGCTATTGTGTTTGATATACTGGCAGAAACGAAGTTAAGAAGTCGTCGGGAATCTGGTAAGAACACTAACACCCTTAAAATCTTAAAAGAACTTGTAGGACTGAATTGATTCTTTTTTTTTTAACTCAATTCAGGGGCTTCTTGAGCGGTATCTTTTGAGCTAGAGCTGCAAGCAAAATAGATTCTTAAGTGCAATCATTTACAGAGAAAGAAACCAAATCTTCTGTATGATTTTATACATTGAAATCTGTCTGGAGAAACAAAGCAAAGATACGCAACTTCAAATTCTTCGAAACCTAGCTTAGTTCAAAGCATATATCTAAGAAACTCCTATAGGAAAACCCACACCAAACTTAAAATCCCATTAGCTTCTAAGAAAACCCACACCAAGTCACCAACAAAGACCCACTATAACGAAACGCTCAGAGAGATGTAAAGTAGAGCTATGTTGTTCTATGAGAAAGAAAATCAAATCCACCTAAGAACCCTAATCGATCTGAGTAACAGAAACCTAGAAGAACTGCCATGTTGCTTCACTTCAGCCAGTTCATCTGCTCGCAACTCAGACATCTCCCTGTTGAAAAAATAAAGGGAGATGCTGAGGTAAAACCGAACAATCACCATCGAAAGTAAGAACACATCATATTCTGTCATCACTGAATTCTGGAGTAATCAAACCCAGCCCCCGACCGTCCAAGACCATTTTGGATTGTTCACTTCTTTTGCTCGACGTGATCAGTCCAAATCAAGTCGCAGCAACCGCCGCAGGTCGCTTGTTGCGGTGCCGTTGTTGCCTAAAAACGACGGCAACGGTACCGAACTCGGTGGCGGTGAGGCAAAGAAAGCGCCCGATCCAGCATAGATCCCATCGGCAACCTTCAATTCCGAAAACACAACCTGCTTCTGCATCAAATCCGGGTCTGGACCCAACCGATCAGTGGATCCTAAACCCAAATCCATATCGTCGGCCTTCAATTCCAACCTCCGCTTGCCACAATCAACACCACCAACTCCTCGATCCGGAGTCAACATCTCCCCACGCTTCAGGATCTTGACCTGGCCCATAACCAGAGCCTTAGGTGAAACCTTTGCCGCCGCCGACGGCGCCGTGGACGGCTCTCCCGACCGACTCCGACCTCTGTTGGCTTGACGATTAGACTTAACTCCTACCGCCGGGCTCCTCCGTCGCCGGCCGGAAGACACGTCGTGGTTAAAGTTAGGGTTGGTGGAAGAACTAGGGTTAGGTTTAGAATTTCGCCGCGATTTTAATGGAGCGGAGAGAACCAGACCTTGGCGGCGAAGCCCGTTCCCAAGGCAGTCCTGCGGCGGAAGAATTACGGTGGCCATCTCTTCTGTGAAGAAACGTAAAAGCCAGAACGAAAGGAAGAAGAAGAGAGAGAAAGCAAGAAGAGAGATGAATTGAGATGGAAGAATATTATCGTCTTCTTTAATAAGAGGATTTTCAGGGATGCATAATCGAGAAATGAAACGGAGCTTATATAGAGATTTCTCGATAGGTTTCCGCACGAACCACACGTGCGATCGTGAACCGCCTCATGGGCGTGACGTGTACCACCCGCAATTGATATAACTGTGTCACGGACGAATTTGATTGGAGGAATTACGTCGTTACTTGCTCCACGCCCACCATAGTTTATTGTTTTTTTTTTTTTTTTGCGTTTGTTTGTCGTGGATTTATATCAACAAACATTATCTTTATCAACCCCTCTAAAATTTAGAAATTAAAGAAATTTTAAAATTTTTTGGTCCTCGACTGTTAAATTTAATATATATTTTAATTTTGCACTTTCAATATATCTAATTTAGATTAATTTAGATTTGTTTTAGTAGTTCAACATTCAAAAGGTTTATTTTAAATTTTTGAAATTTTAAAAATAATTATTTTATTTTTAAAATCCGTTTACTTAAGACTAAAGATAAGATATTAAAATATAATAATTTAAAACTAATTAGGACTGGTTTATACTTTTGTTGGCTGAATTTACGAGGATGTGATTTGGAGACGTGTCGACGTGGGTAACCGTGTGGCTAATATGTAATTTATGGAAAAAGGAAGGGCAGAAGTGTAAAGTAAAAAAATCATAATTGGGACAAAGTAAAAGCGACGCGCAAGAAAAGTACCGCGCATGTTTGATGTTCCCGGAAAGCTCCTAATATTGACACGTGTTGTATGGGTCAACCGACGTGCCCTAGGAGCTCCGGCATAATATGGTTTTTTTTTTCTTTTTTCTTTTTTTACTCTTTTCTTTCCCTAATTCTTCAATTTTGGATGTATGTTTTTTCCTTTTTAATTTACTTATGTGCTTATAATAAAATACATAGTTGCTTTTCGCACTAAAACGTAAATTAATAGACATAAAAGTAAAATCTAAGCGTATACATAGGTAAATTAATTAAAAAATCTCTCCTTAAAACGAAAAAAAGCTGTGAGTTTAAATTTTCATCTCGACTAAAAACCACAAATTATTATCAATTTAGTTTGTATCGTAAAAAAATCTTATCAAAATTAAGTGTTGATCTTTTTCATATAACGATTTACTCTGTGTAATTTATAAATACATTTGAGGTGTGTTTGAGAGTGATTTTGGTATGGTCAAAATCACTTTTGTCGTTGTTAAAATAATTTTCTTTTCCATTAACCATGTTTGATAATTAAGAAATTGATTTTAGAAAAAGTTAAAATCACTTTAAATTGATTTTTAATGTATTACTTGAATGGTGATTTTGGTAAATAAGTCTTTTTTCAAATATCACTAATTCTACTATCACTTTTAAACACACCTTTAGTTTTTCATCGATTTATCAATAATTAAATCATCATGGTGTGACCACTGAGAGTCAATATAAATACTAAATAGTTTAAAGGGAGTACGTTCAAACCATACTAGCCATATCCTACGAATTAAGATAGTCCAATTATTTCCAATTTGTTAGTATGTGGATTAAATTAAAGTTAAACAGGTAAGGACCAAAAGCCAAATTATTAAAAAAAAAAATTTCAAATGTTGGGTATTATCTTCGGTATCTTCCAAAAATGGCGGACAATGCGAATGCTCCGCTGCTGATTCGAAGACATAAGCCAAATTATGGCTCCAAGGGACCACTAACGTTCACTCCTCAATTGCTGATTAAAGTGTAAAGTGTCGTGAGCATCTCTTTAAGGTTTGGATTACTTCTCTATTTATAGGAGTTCAATTCTGAACCTTCTAGGAAATGTGGAATTCGAATCTTGATACACTTAGGAAATCTGGTTATCTCTACAACATATGAGAGTGGGGGATCGAACTCACACCCTCATAGTTAGAGGTATATGCCATTTGTCGCTCAACTATGCTCGCTTTGACTATACCTACTCATTGATTAGTTATCTTGACAACCAAATGGAGGTGCACATAAGTTAGTCCAATTAATACCAATTTATTAGTATATGGATTAAATTAAAGTTGAGGAGGTAAGTACGGAAAGCCAAATTAAAAAACAAAATAATTCAAATGTGGGGCAGTGGGATTGCTATTAACTTCGGTATCTTCCAAAAATGGCTCAATTCAGGGACCAATGTCGCTCATCCTTCCGCGGCTGATTCGAAGACAAAAAAAATTTTAGCAACCCTGTTTCAAAAAAGATGAGAAACAAAAACAATAAATAGTTTTCAAACACCTACATTTTTTGATAATATTGAAAATAAGAAACAAAACAAATGACAACATTACTAAATATATTTGAATATGTCAATTACCACTTAACTATGCTCGTTTTGACTATATCTACTCAATGGCCAGTAAACTAGCACTTTTTTTATTTATAAAAAATATAGTGATAATCAAAATACTATTTTTTTTATAGTACAAACATGAGATGACTACTAAACCTAGTAGCCTAAGTATTATTCTAACATTTTTAGGTTAAATATAAGTTTGGCTCATTATTTTCAAAAAAAATAAAAAATAAAGATAAAAATTGACTCATTAACATTCGAGAGTTCTTTTTTTAGTTCATTTGAAATGATGACATTTTAATGATATATGTTTTAACTATATATATATTTTTTTAGATATACCTTAAACAAAGAATTTTAGTTAATGATATATATCTTTTGAAACTTATTTAAGACGAGTCTGTATATTTCTTGATTCTCAAACGACAGTATTAGTTTTAACTAACATGTCATGCAACCAATCACTTGAAAAAAAATTGATTTTTGTTAATTAGTGAATAAAATTTTGTTGACAAACAAGTTAATTTAGATGTTGGGCAGCACCAGGTGACATGTTCACGTATTTAAATGGGTTAATAAAATCATAACTTAATAATAAATAAACTTTTTTATTACATACAATTTAACAACTTTTGTTAACCTAAGTATAGCTCACATTTATCTTTAAACCAAAAATTTGTAAGTTCAAATTTTCATCCCTATATGTTGTATTAAAAAAAATAACTATTTTGTGTTTGTTTAGAATGACTTAATTGAAAATTTTTAATACATGAATGATAAAATTAAAGACCAAATTGAAAATGGACTTAAATAACCGACATGAACTTAACTCAGCAGGAATTAACACTTGCCTCTAACACGAGATTATCGGTTCGAATTCCCTAACCCTTTTTGTTGTAAAAGAAAAATGGAAAATGGACTTAAGTTTTGGCATCATCCACCTTTAAAAATTGAGATTTTAAAATGCAAAACGAACGAAAAAAAAAAAATATATATATATATATATTTATTTATTTATTTATTTATTTTCCAATAAAAAAGCGAATAGTGGTAGCAGCAATATAAATGTAATTTAATTATTTGACATAAATAATGGGTCCACATAGTAGTTAAGTCAATCAAATTATTGGGCGTTTCATAAAAATTAAATTAAATTAAATTATTGGGCTAAAAAAAGAAAGACTACGTGGCAATCCATCAGCGTCACGCGACCAAAAGTCATGGCCGACCAGCCGGTCTAATCCACCTTTATAGTATTTACTATTGTAGTTTTTTTTATTTAATATCCATAAATAATACAATAAATAAATAAATATTTTTATTGAGATTCTGAGAATATCATCATTTGCGGTGTAATATTTATTTAGAAATGTAAGTTTATGAAATAATTGGCATTGACAAGGAAAATCGGACATTAATCAAATTTCTCAATTGATAATAGATTGTCCGGCAAATACTCATTTTAATTTTTTTATTTATCCTCCAAATAATATTTTTATAGTACAATAATAGAGTAACGATATTCGAATTCATAACTTTTTAATGAGATAAATGTCAATTATTATTCATAGAGTAACGATATTCGAATTCATAACTTTTTAATGAGATAAATGTCAATTATTATTCATATTGTCTATCCATTGTTATTTGTTATAGAAAATAAGTATTATTTTTATAACATTATATATATAGACACTATATACATATACCTAAATTATCTTTAACCATCACAAAATACACATGAAATTATTTATAATATATATATATATATAATTTAGGTTGAAATTCAAAATATTGTAGTTTTTTAGACAAATGTGTTAAAAACTTAAAACTACAATACTTTTTTCGCAATAATTTGAAAGTTAAAAAGATAAACTAAACTTCAAAATCCACTTGAAAAAAAAAGTGAACCCAATCATTCATGGGATTATCGAGAATAACACAATAAAAAACATATTTTATTTTTCTAAAAAGTGCTAAAGGAATGTATACTACATTATCGATTGTGACATGAGAACTTTTTCCATTCAATTAAAAATTGTTGGTTTATAATGGATCAAAACTCAATAAATAAATAATTTAGGTAAAAAGAATCAATAAATAATTAATAAACAATAAAGATTTAGAATAAGATAATTTTTTTGTTTTAAAATTCGGAATCGGGACTAAACTAAAAATATTTGTGAAGTTTTAAGGAAAAAAAAAGTTAACACGATTGTTTATTTTCAAACATAAGAAAAAGAGCCTAGACTTGGAACTCAATTTTTATTTATGTTTTTGTTTATTTTAATCTATTTATTTATCTATTTTAATATCTATATTTTAAATTTTTATTTAATTTAATATTATTCTATTGGATACATCAATTTCTACAAATCATTTTATCTGTATTTTCAAACTTTAGATACAAATTTTATATATAAGAAACTCTTTAATACACTGTTTTAAAAAAAAAACTCTTCAATATATATTTATGACTATATTATAAGAAGTTGCAGTGGATGAATGTTACGCTCAAATATGATTAAAATAAATTATAAAAAAAAATGGTAACAAAAATATATGTTTTGAGAGTATATATACTAAATTAATAAAAACTAAAAGTACGAAAATTAAAATATGAAAGGATAATGGGCTAAAATAAAACCAGAAATAAAATAGTATTAAGAAAAGAGAGAGAAAAAGAAAAAGGAAAAAGAAAAATAAAAAATGAAGGAACGGTTGTTCGTTCGTTCGTTGGTCAGAGGTAGAACGCGGAATAATTTTCCACCTTGGTTGTAATCTTGTAGGTGGAGGAATCAGCCCCGTCTCCCTCCAAGATTCACAATCACGCGGGCTCTCGATTTTCTCTCCCAAATTTCCCATTATCCAAACATCTTGGGGGAGGTCTCCCGATCATCTTCTCGCCTGATTTCCGATCAGAATCACCTGTTTTCCCGCCGGAGGGAGCTGGGGATGGAGACGTCGTCGTTGAAGAAGGCGGGGAGCGGGAGCGGGAGCGAAGGGCCGACACATAGTGTCGCCGGAGGAAGAGGAGGGGAGGAGAGGGGTTCGTTTGAGTATTTCGGCTGGGTGTATCATATCGGAGTCAATTCTATTGGCCACGAGTACTGCCATCTTCGATTCCTCTTTATTCGTCGCAAGTATGTCGAGTTGTATAAGCGTGATCCTCACGAGAATCCCGGCATTGTAAGAGTTTCTTTCATTTTCTATTCTTCCTATTGTTTGAATGTGTCGGTGGTGTTGCTAAGACGTGCGTGTGAATCATGAATGTTTATTCTCTTTATTGGAATTAATTGATTGCTCGGTACACTGCGTTGCGGGAAATTAAACGTTTCTATTCGTTTCTTTGGCTTTCTTACTATTAAACAATTTCATATTGAGGTTGATCAAGCATCCTATTGTTATTTTAAGATCAGATTTCCAATTCCTTGTCAGGACATTAGCAAATTTTAGGATTGGGGTGGTCAGGGATCGAGAATGTACGATCACGGATCCCCCCATCCGGTGGTGACAAGAATACCAAGAACAGGAAGGGGAGGAAAGTTACGAACTTATTCTTGTTTGTTTGTTTTTTTAAATGAGGACAACTTATTCATCTTATTACTTATTGGAAGGTGTCTTAAAACATTCAAACTAGTTTCAGATCCAAGTATTCTTTCCTTGGCAAGGGCAATAAGTTTTGTCATGAAGAAAATTGATGACCCTTGAACCGATTCACCATTTCCAATGTGAAGATAGTCAGTACTGAGTAATGACTCAATGGTAATTTATAAGCATGCAATTACTATAAGAGTATAAGTTAATAGCATTGTTTAATTACCAACTATTTTTTTAGTACAACAAGTGGAGGGGGATTCGAACCCATGAACACTTGATAACAGACTAGTGCCAATTATCGTTGAGCTAAGCTCTTGTTGGCGGTGTAATTACCAACTTGAGCTCAGCTCACCTGTAAAAACATATAACTGGTTCCCTTGAGGTTAGAGGTTCAGATCTCACATCCCAACATTTGGTGTACTAAAAATAAAATATATAATGTAGAAAAATATTTTAGAATATTAAAACACTAATGGTGATATACGAATACCTTGTGCTCAATTTTGAACCATTTAAAAAGATTTGTTATAAATTTTTTTCCAAATAGATTGATATTCCGTACAACATTATCATAAATATTTATTAATTATCACGAAGTTTAATGTTTTAGACTTTTAAAATTGAGATATTAATTATTAATATTAGTTTAGAAATTTACTAAAAGTATGAGGAAAGTATTGTCAGAGAACAAAGTTTCTTCACTATATGTATATTTATAGTATAGGTATAAATTTCCACATACTAGAGTTCTTGTTGATTAAAATTGAAAGGCATGAATTTTGTCTGACGTACTTAAATTCCAACAGTGCAACATCAAATCCAAAACTTAAGGATGAGTTGGGCAATTTAGAATTTTAAATTTCTCATAGCATATTTGCAATTTTTTGTAGTAGATTTTTTTATATAACTATTAAGAGCCATGCTTTATACGTCCATATGACAAGGAGTTAGTATGGTGAACTTTGCCAGAATCTCTTTTCTTAGTTTTATTGAATACCTGCATCAAGATTCAATGCCCCCTACATGTGAAAACAGTTCTTGTGATTTATTTATATGTTAGACGCCTTAGGTATTGGTTTGGCTGTATTTTAGCCTTTTCTCTTGTACTTTCATTCTTCTTCAGGGAATATGACTTCCTCCATAATAAAGAATAAATCTAGTTCTAGGTTTCAACTTTGGAAGTTTTCATTTATGGGTGAACTGAGTATTTAATTTGTTGAGCTGTGTGCTCGTGTTATCCTATCACATATCTGTTTTGCTTTTCCTTTTTCTTATTCCACTTTTCTGTAAGGTATCTTCGGTATTGATTGGATTAGAGTCTTGTCCTTCTCATGGAATTAACCACTCATAATGCATTCAGATCTTGGTTCTGCATTTCTCTATTTATGTCGTGCTTGTCAATGTCTTTACGTTGTGATAATTTATTTTATTTAATTTTAATACGTGTTCATTTGTACTTCTTTTTGTAGAAACCCATCAGGAGGGGTGTTGTGGGGCCGTCACTTATGGTTGAAGAGCTGGGACGTCGAAAAGTTAATCGTGGGGTAAGGAAATGGTATATCTATTTGTAATTTTATTGTTGGATTATCAAATTCATTTTACAAGACTGTTCGACGACAATATCTTTTGTGGTGAAGTTTAACAATCGATCACACAGTATCATTACATTAAAATCCTAATGATCTACGGAAGATAATAAAAGCTAAACATCGGATTTATGTTTGTTATTGCAGGATGTTTATGTCTTACGCATTTATAATCGATTGGATGATTCCAAAAAAGGAGAAGTAAGTGATTGTATTTATTCTCATGATTATTGTGTTTGAGATATAATTATTCTTAATGCAATTTAGTAAAATTGAAAACTTGGTAGCTTGGTTGTTCAATAGCATGTTTTTTATGTTTGGCGGGTGGCTACCTTGGTTTGAATCAATGATATCAAAGACATCTGGGCTTACAACTTGTCCCTTTTACGATTGGGCCAACTATGATAATTTTTCTACTTTGTCCTTTGTCGCTTAAGCTTTAGGCCAAATTTTCTTGTGGATTATCTAGTAGTCTTTTAAGGTTCAACTAATTTTTAATTTGATTCAAACTCGACAAGAAAGTTCAACATTGGAAGAGTTTATTGATATGGTTATCTGTAGAGTGAATAAAAGTTATTGACATTGTTGTAAAATACAAGAATCGATAGCAAAATTGGCAAAAAGCAGTGACATTTTATAAATACTACAAAAAACAAATTTAAAATTCAACTTTCAAACAGCACCGAAGTGGGATGATCACTTAAAATTCTCTCTTGAAAATTTGCTATCTAGAAGCTATGAAGATTACCTGAAAGTCAAAAAAATTTATATCCTTTGCCACCCACATACACCATTAAATAAAGCTGCACGGGAAAGTTTGCTAACAATATCTTTGTGAAATTAAAGCCGATAAGCAGCAGTTAGAGTAAGCCCTTCATTTCATTTAGGATTCACGAACTAACTCAAAAAATTCCAAGGATGTTCTTGCATATATTCTTTGAAAATGTCGCAACTCACGAAGAAAAAAAAGATTCTTTTGGTTGAAAATATCAGTGGGCTGAAAATATCATTATTTGGCATCTTTTATTGTTGTAGGTTCCTTACATTCCATGGTTGCTTTAATTTTGGTTACATGAGCTGTAGTTCCTTCTTAACAGATGATAAATCTGAGAAACTCTAGTTCTTGAACCTTAAAGTACAATTCTTGGTAATAAAAAACTCGTTAGTGAGTTAGCTGTGGAATTCTGCCTCTTCATTGTAAACTGAAATGTGCTTTCCTAGATCTTCATGTACTTGAAAGTACTATTCTTTCATCTACCTAAGAGAAGCTTTTGTGCTAGATGGGAGAGTTGGACTCGAGGTTGCCTTAGCTTGTGGCTTTATCATCCCTACTAGGGGTCTTACTCTTAAGCAAGTAGATCTCTTTTTCCCATTTTTTTTTGTTTGAAGCGAATTGTTTCGGTAGGTTAATCTTAGAAAATGTTGAAGCTATTTCTACAGAGAGCTACACGGTTGGAAAAGATGAAGTTCATATCAATTATAATTTTCAGAGATCATTCATCTGTTCTTGGCATTTGAGCCCTGCTTCTCCCTTCCCCCTCTCCCGTTCTACTGTCCAAAACAAGGCCGGCAAGTAAGAGTTAATTGATCTCTTGAATACTATCCAGACTTTTGAAAGGGCATCTAGTCTTATAGTCAACCTCTCTAAATTGTGAGTGGCTTGATATAATACAGCTTTACAGGTTTGGAATTGCACCAAAGATTTGTTGCCTTCTAACTACTGGGGCCTCCCTCCTGGAGGCACTCCAAAGCGTTTGGGCTTTTGTTTAGACACGATGCGGAAAGTTCATTGCAAACTAAATAAATGGACAGACTCCTTAATTTCTAAGGGCGGCAGAGCTTCAAGAGAATTGAGACAAGGTGATCCTCTCTCACATTTTCTCTTCATCTTGGTTAGCAATGTGTTGAGTAGCCTATTGGATAGTGCCCACTCAGAGGGATTCATTGAAGGTTTCTTAATTGGCCAAAAAACACTTCATATTTCTCATCTCCGATGACACATTACTTTTTTTGTAAAGAGGAAGATACTTTAGTGAGCAATCTGTTCAAGACCATCTCAGCCTTTGGATGGCTTTCCGGCTTGAAGGTAAATCGGGACAAATCCGCCATTTGCGGTATAGATATCCCTCAGACTCGTCTTTCGGAGGTTGCCTCTAAATTCAAGTGCAAGAAGGAGACTCTACTGCTTTTATATCTAGATTAACCACTTGGGGGTAGTCCAAAATCTGCAGCTTTTGGGAGGCCCGTTCTTGAAAGAATTGCTCTGAAAGTTGACAGATGGAAGCGATATCAACTCTGAAGAGGAGGTAGCCTAACCCTTTGTAAGTCAGTTCTTTCAAACGTTCCATTATATTACCTTTCCTTGTTCAGCTGCCCTAAAAAATCAGCAAGGATATTGAGAAGATCATGAGGAATTTCTTTTGGGAAGGCAATGCTAAGGCTCCTTTGAAGCATTTGGTGAACTGGAAGATTTATTCACAGCACTTGATTGATGGAGGTATTGATATTGGTGGGCTGGTAAAGAAGAATAATGCTTTATTGGTTAAATGGGGCTGGTGGTTCTGTTTGGAAACTTCGGCCATTTGGAGAAAGGTGATTGAGAGCATTTATGGAGTGGATCCTTTAGATTGGTGTACTTTAGAAAAAAGGAATGGTTGTAGCCGCTGTCCATGGATAAATATATCCAAAAAATGGAGAAAGGTGGAGCACTTTAGTCACTTCAAAGTTGGCAACGGTCAAAGAACACAGTCTTGGTCTCATCCTTGGGCGGAAGGTATTCCTTTTAAGGACAGATTTCATCTCACTTATAGGATATCCTCCAATCCTATGGGTGCTATCTCTAGTTTTTGAGCTTTTTGGAGTATTGGGTTTTTCTTGAGTATGAAGAATCAGGTCATTTGATAGCGCGACTTTGGAGATGAAGCGTCTGTCTCGACTCCCGGTTTTTAGCGCGATGATTTTCTTCAAGTCTTTTCGATTTGTATCAATTTGTTTGGTGTGCTTTTAAGGAAGTTGAAGCTTTTTGCAGCCTCTATCAGTCGACATTTCTTTCTTCGCTTTCCTGAAGACAACATCAAGGCTGGTTTTTCTGGCCATTAATGGATTTTATAGATGTTAATTACCTTACAAAGCCTGCCAAATCCTACTTTTTTGGGTTTCTCTTCCAATGAAGATCAACTTGCCAGTCTTAAAAAGGAGTTGGAAAAAAGGTTAATAAATTCGGCTGTTTGTGAAGAAGCTAAGATAAAAGAAGCTTGGAGTTGTTTTTTTGAATGGATAATGGAGTACAACATTCTTTTAGCAAAGATTTGGCGATTTCCTTCGGTTCTTTCTTCCCTATTCGAAGATTCGTTTCAGCATCTATTATGGAGTTTCTTGAGCAAGCTTTTGGTTATCCACAGATTGTCTTTCGATTTACTTTGATTTGTCTTTTCATTTGTTCTCTTTTGTTTTATTTTTATGGTTTATTTTCACTCTTTTTGGAAGTTTGTACCTTAAAATATTGTAATTCCTTTTTCATTATTTAAACGAGAAGTTTGTATCTTGTTCTAAAAAAAAGGGGCGGTTAACCTTGATTCAAAATGTCATTTTTTAACTTCCAAGATATTCTTGTCTTTCTTTTCTCTTCCTGAAATTTTGATAAGCTGCCGAGGTTTTCATAGGGTACCTATTTAGGAGGAGAAAATCATTAGGCTAATTGGAAAAAAGTTACTTTTCCATTATTTATAGAGAATTTGAGTTTCAGCAACATTAACAAATAAAATAAAGCCCTTCTTTCAAAATGGTCCCTTTTTGTATCTTATGAATGCTAAACCAAGGACTACGGCAACTTCCAAATTTTTTTCCTAAGACATTCCAGCCGAGTACTTGCCACGACTTGATGCCAAAGAGCTGTAGTCTCAACGCTAAAACGCCAAATTTAGTTAGCATGATTTCAAAAGTTTTCAAACAATTTTTGAGCTGCTTACTAACCTGTACTGGCATTTGGAACAAAGAAAGGTAATATATAGGGGATACTGCCAAGCACCGAGAGACAAAGGGTCAACCTGCCTCCACATCAAAGCTGATATCTCTCCCACGTATCGAGCTTCTTCATGATTTTTTTTATTTGATGGGGTTCTAGAAATAATTCTTTTTTTAGGGTTACCACCCGAGGGCAGCCCTAAATACAAAATAGTTTATAATAAGTTTTTCCAGATATTATGTTTATAATGATTCCCTTTATTCCATTTGTGCCAATCTGGAAGCCTTTCTGTAATTATGTTGGCTAGAGTTTTTATTTACGAACTCTTTTTGTACATTTCATCTGTGAATCATTTTCCTTTTCTTTTTTAGAACTTATTCCTCCTGTATTATTTCATCCAATTGATGTGTAATTTTCTAACTTCTTTGGGGGTAAGGGGCTCTCTCTTTTTCTTTTGAACATTTTCCTCCTGAAAAAATGTTTTCTTTAAAAAGAAAAACCCACCGACTGCCAACACGTGCAACCTTAACAGGAAAGGTAATATGTAGGGGTACTACACTAGACTCCCTGAATCAATGTAAACCTCTCCTGTTGGGGATTTTTTCCATCTTCTAATAAGACGAGTTTTGAGGATCTACTAAAGTTTCTATTATGAGGATCTCCTAAAGTTTCTATTTCTTTAATGGAACTATTTCTTATAAATAGATGTGAAATTTGACTATAAAATTATTCCTTGGCCATAGTTGTTTTTTGGTAGCTATATGAGTATATTTTTGGGATTCCATAGATGACTTTTGCATTTTCTTTTCTCTGCTTTTTTGGTGGATAAAACATACACTCCTTTGCTATGTTTCTTTTTCCATGTAATTAATCTATAATCAACGGAACTTCTTTTTTAGTCGACAAAAATATTTATGGCATGCATCAAGGAAAAAAATTGTTCCTTTAATGTGTGTCCTTTTGCTTAAGATTGCCTGTGCTACGGCTGGAGAGGTCAGAAAATGGATGGAGGCATTTGATCATGCCAAGCAACAGGTACAAAAATCTCAACTGTTTGGTTAATTAATACTGTTTCGTGTCTGGATTGGCAATGAAGGAAACCAGAACAGCTGACAAATTTAATTCCCTGTTAATGAGAATGCAACTTGGAAGTTGTTTGAGATGAAAGACACTTGGTTCTGTTACATTGTAATGTTTCAATTAGTATAAATAGCAGCAGTAAAAAAAGTGTTACGCTATTTATCATGTGTTTAATCAATTGAACTGCTAATTTGATAGGCTGAGTATGAGCTGTCCAGAGGACATAACAACCGAAACAAACTGAACATGGAGGAAGAGTAAGCATTTTTCTTTAAAATCTCTGCATGAAGGTTTTCTAAGATTCTTTTTTGATATAAGTCGTTCAATGAGTTTATCTGGTTGGGTGAATGATTTATTTATTAATTATGCAATGGTTTTGAGTGAAATCTTGGTGTTTTCATTCGTGTGTTTGTGTCGGGGGGAGGGGGGGCATCTGTTAAAAAAGGTTGACTTTCTGATGTTAATATGTTATTACTTCTTTTACTTACCCCATTAAAGATAGTTGCTGATGTAATCCAATCTGAAAAGGAAGAAGTTCATTTCATAATCCTCTCAAAGATACAAGACATTGGTATTTATGGCTAACTAAGACGCAGCTAACTTAACTAACTAACAACCTTAAACGCTAACTAACCCATCAATTTCCCTCCTCTCAAAAAGGAACTCGCCCTCGAGTTACACAGCCAAGGCGAAAGAATCTGGAGGATCATAAGGATAAATGTCCGAAACGTTGAAGATGGGACTGATGTTCAATTCCGAAGGGAGTTTGATTTTATAAGCTTTCTGTCCATACTTTTGTAAAACTTCAAAGGGGCCAAACTTCTTCTGTTGTAATTTATGGACAGATACAGCTGGTAATCTTCTCTTTGATACGTGTATCATAACAAGATCGCCTTCTTTGAATTCTGTTGCCCTTCTCTTGTTGTCCGCCGTTGCTTTATACTTGGCAATAGCTTTGTGATTGAAGACATCTTGATGTATTTTGTTATCCTCTCTTCCATTTGCTCTGCCTCTAGGCTAAAATTCACATTAGAAGGAATATTAGTCAAGTCTACAGTTAAACGAGGGAGCTTTGTATAAACAACTTCAAAGGGAGGCTTCCCTGTAGATTTATTCTTCATATGATTAAATGCAAATTCTGCTTATGCCAAGGCCAAGTCCCACTGTTTAGGTTTGTCGTTGCACAGACACCGAATGAGGTTGTCAAGTGTTCGATTAGTTACCTCTGTTTGGCCGTCCGTTTGAGGATGGTTGGTGGTGCTATACTTAAGAGAGGTGTCAAATTTTTTCCATAGGGTCTTCCAAAAGTGACTTAAAAATTTGACATCTCTATCAGAGACAATTGACTTTGGAATATCATGTAAATGAACTATTTCCCTGAAAAATAGGTTAGCCACATAAACAACATCTGAAGTCTTTTTACAAGCTAGAAAGTGAGTCATTTTGCTAAACCGATCGACTACAACAAATACTGAGTCATATCCCCGTTGGGTCTTTGGTAATCCCAACACAAAATCCAATAGACAAATCTTCCCAAATTGTACTTGGAGTGGGTAGAAGTATATATAACCCTGTGTTTTGTTTGTGACCTTTATTATTTTGACAAATGTAACATTTAGAGACATAGCTAAAAACATCTTTTCGAAGCTGTGGCAAAAAAACCGAGCTGCTACAAGAGTTAAAGTCTTATCTCTGCCAAAATGGCCGGCTAGGCCATAATTACTGCTTCTCTTAAAGACGTGTGGGGAAGGCATAAGGTGTCTCCTTTAAAGAGGTATTCATTCAGTAAATGAAAATCTGTATGGGTGTGATCAACACATTTGGTCCAAATTTCATGAAAGTCAGGGTCATTAGTATATGATATGGGTATATCCGAGAAGGCTGTAATTTCTCCTTGGAGAACGGTTAGGAGTGCCCCTTTTCTACTAAGGGCATCTGCTGCCTTATTTAATGTTCCGTTTTTATGTCTAATGACAAAATCGAAGCGTTGGAGGAATGAGAGCCATTGTGCGTGCATGCGGCTAATAGATTTTTAGGAATTAAGAGAAAAGTGATATGTGAAGAGGATAAATTCCTGACTTAATAAGTAGTGTTCCCATTGTTTTAGGGCTCTAACAAGGGCATATAACTCTTGCTTATATGTGCTCCAATTCTGACGAGAGAGGCTAAATTTTTCTCCGAAATACTCAATAGGGTGTTGGTTTTGGGATAGGACAGCACCAATTCCAATGCTGGATGCGTCTACCACGACCTTAAATGGGAGGGTGAAATCAGGGAGACGTAAGACAGGGTTTTGGGTGAGCTTAGTTTTCAAAGTTTCAAAGCTATCCTGTTGTTGTTGTCCCCAATGGAAGTTTCCTTTTCTTAGGCAGTCAGTTAAAGGTCCTGCTATGGTACTAAAATTGTTTATGAATTTTCTATAAAAAGAAGCTATCCCTAAGAAACACTGTACTGCTTTAATAGTTCGGGGTTGAGGCCATTATGAAATAGCTTGAAATTTAGAATGATCCATTCGCACCCCAGTATTACTAACAAAAAAAATCCTAGAAATGATATCTCCTTAGTTAAAAAGATGCATTTTTTAAGATTTATGACTAGTTTATTTGTGTGGAGTGTTGTAAACAAGGTATGCAGATGTGTGAGGTGTTCTTCCCGAGTTATATAGATTAGAATATCATCGAAGTAGACAACAATAAATTTATTTAGGAAGGGAAGCAAAGCCTGGTTCATTAACCTCATGTAGGTGCTAGGTGTCACAACCATACTAGTAGAGAGTAGGTTCTGACGCCCACGTAGTGGACAAGTGGTGGCGACACTCATGTGTCGCCCGTCGGGCCATGTTGAGGGCCGAGAGAGAAGTGTTGTGATGCGACCAAGGAGGATGATGCGTCACCCATCACACCTCATGGATGTGCATAAGAATGCCTAGAGAAGAGTGTCGCCCGTCGGGCCATGTTGAGGGCCGAGAGAGAAGTGTCGTGATGCGACCAAGGAGGATGATGCGTCACCCATCACACCTCATGGATGTGCATAAGAATGCCTAGAGAAGGCGTACGCAGAATGCAAGGCGAAGACGATGTCAGTGGTATCAGTGACAAGCTCAACGGGGGTCAGTTGGGGTCTCGGGCCACGACCCTAGAAGTCGGGGTTCCATCGAGAGTTTGGACGAGCGGCTTTAGAGTTAGATGCATATTAGTGAGATATGCAAGCACGCCAAGTTTCGTGTCAATCGGAGTTTAGACGTGCACTCTACGTTAACGAGTGACTCCTCGCCACTTTGTATGTACATGCCTGCCAGACCAAGAATGTCTTAGAATGTACCTTTGGGGGAGGCATGGTGTCAGCTCTCCACCACCCCTGGGCCCTGTGGCCTAAGTGAGCTACCCCATGGCACATGCGTGTGTCATGGCGTGGGCGAGCGTTGCAAGACCAAGGTCTTGGGCGTCTTCCTTCGAGAATGGGAATCTCAAGGACAGTGTCGGGCGGCACGAGTGTGCCGGCATTGCGCCTCGTCCCATGGGTTGGAGGTTGCACATAGGGGCCGTTATGCGGTACAGTATGCTCGAACGACATGGCACAGGTGCAAGAGTCGTCGTACCTCGATAATGTCTGGATGGCTGGATGTCCGAAAGGTCCCGATCATAAATACAAGTCCATGGATCGGTTCTCGGTATGAGTGCCCAAGTGAGCAATGAAGCCTGATGACATCTCGATGCTCGGGGTGGCATCCTACAGTACCGGTGGGCACCCGGTAAGTGAGAAAAAACTAGTCTTGGCCCGGTAAGTGGCAAGACTCATCCCGGTTGTCAAGTTTAGTCATTCCTTGTCTGGATCTTGGCAGGAATCATCCCGGCAGCACCTGGTAAGGTCGTTTAGCCCGTTATTGACTAGTTTCTCGGCAGGAATGGTCTTAGAGGCCTCCGATGGGCCCGATAAGCTAGTTTTGACATAATTAAGTGGCAGGAATCTCTTGGTTGTACCCGGTTGGCGTTTTAAGCTCGTTCTGACCCTATTCAAGGTCGGAACTCATTCCGGTAAGGTCCTGGCTCATCGTAGGAGCAGGACGGCCGAGAACCAAGGTGGTTGGAAACGTGAAGCGAAGCTTGGTCGAGGACAAAAGAACCTTGCCTAAGGTCCGACGAAGCCACAAAGGGCGCAAAAAGTGAATTGGGGCTAGAGATCCCCGTAAGGCTGGCCATGGTCGAGCTTAGATCATGGTGCCGCGTGGTTGAAAAATGTACGATCGTGACACTAGGCGCGTTTGATAAGCCGAATGACATGACAAACCATTCAAATAAGCGTTCATTTGTTTTGAACGCCGTTTTCCACTCGTCTCCTGGGCGGATTCGTATCTGGTGGTATCCACTTCGAAAGTCAATTTTGGAGAAAATAGCTGCACCGCTGAGTTGATCTAGAAGTTCTCCAATCCGTGGTATAGGAAATCGATATTTCACTGTAATTTTATTGATAGCTCTGCTATCAACACACATCCTCTATGACTCGTCTTTCTTAGAAATGAGGAGGGCAGGAACTGCACAAGGGCTCAAACTTGGCTGAATATGCCCTTTTTGCAGTAACTCAGTGATGTGATCATGTAGGATCTTGTATTCCGTAGGGTTCATCTTGTAGTGTGGCAAGTTGGGCAATGTAGCTCCGGGTAGTAGATCAATACGATGTTGTATATCCCTCAAAGGTGGGAGAGAGTCCTGCGGATTAAAGAGTTCAGGAAATTTATCCAAAAGTGTTTGGACATTCGGATGAACTTCTGGTTGTAATCCCTCTCCAGATGTAAAATCCTTGATTACCAAGGCTAGCAGGTGCTTGGATCGGTGCAAAAAGAGGTGTTTGCCACTGCACACATGAAACAAATGACCTTTAGCCGTAGTTGCATCTTGTCGATTCTGTAAAAGTAATAGAACAACGGTTTTCCCCATCTATGAAAATTCATAGGTGTTTTCGCGGCCTTTGTGTAGAGCCTGAGTGTCATATTGCCATGGTCTTCCCAAGAGGATGTGGCATACATCCATATCAATAACGTCACAAGTTATTTGATCCTTGTGACTAGTTTATTGGAAACCACGTTTTCTGTGTTGCCACTGTCGATGATGATGTTGCATATCTTCCCATTGACCGTGCATCTGGTTCGGAACAGGGAATGTCGTTGGGGAAGTAAATTAGTTTTGGGAGTCAATAGGATGCGTTCTAGCACACATGTCACCTGTTCACCTTCGTCGGATTCAACGTATGTAATGTCATCATCGGACTCGTGGAGAAAATATTGCTCATTGTCTGGAGCATCTTCTACTAGATTTAATGTCTTCCGCTGTGGGCATTCGTTGGAAAGATGGCCTACCTGCCTGCACCGAAAGCATTTACCCAGGGTAGGTCTAGTATATGTATTCGTTGATTTTTTAACTGGTTGTTCTGCTGGAAGAGCGTTAACACCACCTTTGTTCTTGGAACCTGAAGAGGTAGCCTGTGTGGAGGATAAACCAGGGGAAAGAAAACCTTTCTTGGTTGAAACATCACCTGCGTTCCGTCGCTGGTATTGGTATTTGAATTTGGTGGCTCGTTGATTCTCGACGGTCACTGCTGTGGCAATTGCTTCACTTAGATACCCAATGGATTGAAGTTGAAGCTTTTCTTTGATGTCAGCCCGCAAGCCATTGATGAAGCGAGCAACCTGGTATTGGTCACTTTCTCCCAAATTAGTTCTTGCACCCAGGCGGTGAAACACCTCCATGTAATCAATTGATCTTGTCCCCTGTTTTCAGTCTTGATAATGATTATGCAGAATCTGTTCATAGTTAATAGGCAAGAATCTGGCTCGCATCAATTTCTTCATTTTCTCCCAAGTACGGGTAGGAGTCTTCCCAAATCTTTGTCGGTTGCTTTCAAGTTGCTCCCACCACGCGGATGCACCGCCCTTAAGCTTGAGCGCCACTAGACGAACCTTCTTAGTATCCGACGTGTTCATATAACTGAAGAAATTCTCCACATTTTTCACCCATTCGAGAAAACCTTCGATATCTATCTTTCCATTAAAGGTCGGAATGTCAATTTTCATCTTGTATTCATTCTGTTCCCGTCGTCTACGCGGTCCCCTATTGTTGTCCCATGTCTGTAAATCATCTTCGTCACTGGAAGAATTGTCCTGATAACGCTATTGGCGATAGAAACGGTCAAGTCTCCAATTGGGATGGCCATCTTCTTGCTAGTCATAACGTCTCTGCTGGAGCAAGACAAGTTCTTGCAAGTGTTTTGGTGCAAAGGGAGGAAAATCTTGATGTTGATGGACTGGCCACTCTTGATTCTGTTGATGCACAGGGTTAGGTTCTTGAATAGGGAGGGGTTCTTGCTGTCTTCTTGGAGCTGGTCGCTGAGTTTCAGGTCCAATTCTGACTCCTTGCTCCCTTCTTCGATGCCCATTTGTCTGTTCTTGCGGGGTTCCAGCTTGTCTAACTTGTCCACGATCACATTTAGGATTTGACGAATCTCTACCACATTCCGTTGGAGGTTTCAACAGCCCCTCAACCATCAGCACTCGGGTGGTTGTGGATCGTGGAGAGAGGACGGTAGCTTCCTCCGTCTCTTTCTCGGCGAGCGAAGAATATCCTAAAAGAGCACTTTTCTTTCCCGCCATTTTCGATAGCCCACGAATCTTTTCGTTGCTCTGATACCAACTTGATGTAATCCAATCTGAAAAGGAAGAAGTTTATTTCATAATCCTCTCAAAGATACAAGACATTGGTATTTATAGCTAACTAAGACGCAGCTAACTTAACTAACTAACAACCTTAAACGCTAACTAACTTTCATTAAAGGTTAGTTACATCAGTTGCTTCCTGTATTTACTGTTAATGATGCACAGGAACTGGTTTAGTACGTTACCAGTTTTGAAGTGCCATCATATTTTTTGAACAAGAAACGAACTTTTCATTGTGAAATGTAAAGGAAACAAAAATTGTTCAAAGATACAAACCCCCAAGGGAGAAATGAAGGAGAAGAAGAAAAAAAAAAGATACAATCAAGCCAAACTTAGTACAGATAGTGAAAGAAAGACTAAGCATTACACAAAAATGCCTCCCAATTAGAACAAACCATGCTAAAGGAATAGTTTGCAAAGAGATCGGAGAGAGTGCACCATTGTGAAGCTTTGAACTCAGCTATATTGAAGCATTCGAAAGCTGAACGGCTTTTCCCTTTGAAGGTCCTTTGATTACACTCAAACCATAACTCGGAAATAAGCGCATTAAGACCGTTTACCCAAAGAAAACTCGCTTTAGACGATAAGAAATGACCAATGACCAAATAGGAGCTGAAAAGTTGACGAAGATATTGACTTATCCTTTACCCAAGCAAAATTAAACATATGAAAGAAGAGATCCCAACAAACTGATGCATAAGGATAGAAGAAGAACAAATGCACCTGGTCTTCGCAATTGGCAGCACACAAAACATACATAGAAGGATGGAGGAGCATGTTAGGCAGCTTCTTTTGGAGAGTTTCTGTGGTATTTACTTTCCCATTAAGGGGAATCCATGATAGAACATTCATCCTTTTTGGACTGGACGAATTCTACAATCTTGAAACAAAATCATTTGGAGAGATGAAAAACCAGCTCTACGATTACAAAGGGAGTTAACCAATAAGGATTTTGAAGAGTTTAAACTCTATTTCAACTAATCCTCATCGTCACAGAGCTGAATTGGACTTAAACATGACAACAAAGTTAAATAAACTGTTTAAGTCCAACAAAGTTAAATAAACTTCCAGTTCTTCATCCTTGGGCATTCTTAATTTCAATTCTCCAAGAGGAAGAATGTGAGTCCAAAGCATCATGGACTGATATATAATGAAGAGAAGAGATCCGAAATAAGGTTGGAAACCTATCCTTTAAGATAGAATCCCCCAACCATAAATGGTGCCAAAATAGGACTCGTTTACCATTCTTAACACTGAAAAAAGTGAAATTTACCACCAATGACCACTGTTTCTAAATACAAAACTATGGCTACGATGACTACCAATTTTTTCCCAGAAACATTCCAATTAAAATGGTCAATACCATAAATGCTTGCCATTACTTGCCTCCAGAGGGCTGAAGTTTCTATACTAAACCGCCAGCCCCACTTAGCTAGCTAAGCATGGTTTTACGCAACAATCTCCCAAGACCCAAACCATCTTCTTCCTTGCAACAAGAGGCAATATCCCACCTAACCAAATGCTTTAATGAACTCTTCTAACTATCCCCAAAAAAATGTTATCAAACTTTGCTCAATCTGTTTGCTGATAAGAACTGGCATTTGGAATATTGTTAAGAAGTACAACGCGAATGCTGCCAAGAACCGAGAGGCAAAGAGTCAATCTCCCACCACGAGAAAACTGGTACTTTTTCCATCTATCGAGCTTCTTCATGATTTTTTCTTTAGTGGGATTCCAAAAATTAATATTTTTAGGATCTCCACCCAAACGTAGAAGATCAAGCTATGAGTTCTTGACTGGATATGGGTTTCAGAGATGAATTATGGAAGAAGTTCTCAACTGAATATTTGGATATCAGTGCGATCAATCATGTTCAATGTTTTGGAGGAATCAAACCACCAAAGTAGCTTCATAAATCTTCACAGCATTGATGATTCCAGAAGATAATTGGTAGGTCATGAATCTCAATCCAGCTTCCATAAACTACAATATCTTCCATCTTCAAATCTCATTAAGGCTTTGTCAACCATGAGTTGATTGATTTGACAGTGTTGAGAATATTTGTTTTTTAAAGCTAATAAAATATCTTTCCAATCGTCATGGGCATAAAATGTGGTAATCACCATTATGTTGTCCAGTCAACATCTATCACGTAAGATTCTTTCTCGATCCAGTTCTTTCTTATTCTTCTCAAATTTTCTTTTCAAAGACTGTGTAGCAATCTGCACCTTAATTATCTATCCTAGTCCAATGCTCCAATGCTCAAGCGGCCTCGTTCCTGATTTTGTATCTCGGTTTGCCCTTAAGGGGCAACCATAAACACCCTGATTTTTGGAGGCCAGTCCTTGAAAAGGTGGGGAAAAAACTAGATAGATGGAAGCGGTTCAATCTATCTCATGGAGGTAGATTGACTTTGCGTAAATAAGTTTTTGCTAACCTCCCTACTTATTATATGTCCCTTTTCCGTGTGCCAAATGATATTGTCAAGATGATTGAGAAATCCATGCAGGATTTCTTATGGGAAGGTAATTTCAAGAGGCATTTGAAGCATTTGGTCAATTGGAAAGTTACCTCTCTTTATTTGGGAGATGACGGTCTAGGCATTGGTGCTTTTCTAGCCAAATGAGGCCAGCGGTTTGGTTGTGAGCCTATGTCAATTTGGAGGCAAGTGGTGGCAAGCATTTATGGTGTTGAGCCTCATGGGTGGTTTACGAATTCAAGGAGACCTGGGAGTTCCTGTGGCCCATGGAGGAAAATTTCTGCACAATGGAGGAGTGTTGAGGCCTTTGTATCCTAAAAAGTTGGTTATGGCAGTAGGGTCTACTTTTGGCATTCTCGTTGGACTACTCATAGTCCATTAAAGGAAAGCTTTTCCAGATTGTTTAAGCTTTCCTTATTATCTCATGGTTCTGTTGCCGATTTTTGGGACATTGCCACTGGTTCATGGAACATTATTTTGAGAAGACCTTGGAAGGAAGATGGGCTACAGGAGTTTGTTGGCCTGTTACATGTGATTAGCTCCTTTTCGATTACTAATGAGGAGGACCAATACCGTAAATTCAGTTTGCAGATTGTGTAATTCCTCTTCGATGTCTAAGGAATTATTTACAGCCTTATGGAAGTCTAAAAGCCCAAGGAAAGTTAATATCTATTCTTGGATTCTGCTAAAAAGGAAGTTAAATACTGCTGATTTGATCCAAAAGAAACTTCCTACAGCTTCATTGCTTCCTTCTTTTTGTCTTCTTTGTGAATCAAGTGGGGAAGATATTGATCATTTGTTTTTCCATTGTTCTTTTGGCACTCTAGGCTGGATTTCTCAGTTGGGTTTTTGATTTGAGGGTTGAAGCAAATCTGATTCAATTGTTAAGTGGAGTCACGCATTTGTCACCCACGACAAGACTTCTCTGGATTAATGAAGTGAAGAGTTTTCTTTCAGAAATTTGGTTTGAAAGGAATTCGAGGTTTTTTAAGAGTAAAAGAAGATCTTTGCTTGAATTGTCTCTCCGTCAAGCTCAAAGCATCTCATTGGTGTTCTCTTTCTGAACCATTCTCTCATTACCCTTTATCTCTTATTTTGAACAATTGGGATGTTTTTATTAGGCCTTGTAATTCTGTTGTTTAGTCGTTTAGATTCTGTATTTTTGTCTTTATTTTTCTTTTTCACTCTTTCGAGAGTTTGTATCCTTGAACAATTATTGTTCCTTTCCATTTCATCAATGAAAAGTTCGTATTTTCTTAAAAGAAAAATAAATACCACAAGAGGAAAGGAGTTTCAAATGTCACTATTTTTTCAAACAAGATTATGTAGACAACAAAGACCTCTGATTCGGTCATCATAGAAAGCATATTTTTTCAAAAAAAGTATTTGATTGCATGATGCCCCTCAATCAATTACATTAGATAGAATTAGTCAATTTCTTAGTCATTTTCGGAAAACTTCATGGAAGAAGTTTGACACTACCTACAACTTAGCACAACATGCCATTTTCAAACTGATGGCCAATTGAAGGTGACTCATTAAACATTGAAAATCTCATTTGTAGTAGAGAATGGAATGCCAGGAACAATTTAATAGTAAAATCATAGTGACGTTGAAATGCTCAAAATACCAAATCTTTTTTTTCTTTTCTTTTCTTTAAAAGAGATTGGAAGTTTTCCATAAATTTTATCATAAAAAATCTTCCTACTTTCTTGCCAAGTGTTCTACAACATAGCCACAAATGACAAAACCAATCTGCCTAAGAATATTCCCCTCTACCAAAGAATGGAAGATTAAGATCAAGCTCCTCTGTATCCTCCCTGTAATCCAGGATTGGGGCATGACTGATCTCACAGATTTATAATTTTTTGCACCAAATATGAAAGAAATCGTACAGCGCAATTGTACTCCAGACACTTAAGAATGATGAGTCCACAAATAGCATGCGTTGTTACCTTCACCATTATTATTTTGTGATTGTTTTAAGCTTCCCATTGTCAGTTGTGCAATAGAAAATGATGGATAACTGCTAGTCCTGGAAAGTAGCTATAATTTGATATTTATTTGTAACATTGATTGGATTTGGTTTGGTTCAATTGGATGTCTGATTCTGCACTGTAACATCCTTGTGTTTTATTTCTTAGGATTGTTCCTTTGATGGCCTAACTTTGCATTTAACCAGCTTAATTCTCTGCATTCCTTGGCCGGTTTCTTATTTTTAATTAACTTCATATTATGGTAGGATAAATCTGGATGACCACAGACCAATAGTGAGACGGTATGCACATGGATTAAGAAAGCTAATAAAAATTGGGCAAGGTGAGGTAGCTTGGCTTATATGTCCTATATTATGATGGTATTCGCTTTAATTTTACATTACTAGTTAGTCACTAAAGCTATTATTTAATATTTTATTTGCAATGTTTAATACATTTTAAAGCTTTACAGTGGCAATCAATCACTGCAATAAATAATTTGGAGGAGGTTTGCACGGTTGACATCAGTAACAATATACCATAGTGCGTGCATAGAGTTGCATAACCGGACATTCTTGTACTTGAATACTGAAAATTTAGGTTGATTCTCTCGTACAGTTTTTGGTAATTAATATGTTCCTTACCAAGAAAAAGTAAATGCACATGATGTATTTGGTATATCAGGTGTAGTGCGAGATTGAAAAATTGAAAATATAAGTGATGGTGACTGGGCCATGGTGTCATTAGGTGCATGTGTACTAAAAAGTCACGTAGGCCTTTCAATTCAGCCAATGTTTACCTTTTTTATGGCTAGCTTTTGGAAGGAAAAAATCAATGATGTTGCATTTTAAGATTTATTTTGTTTCGTTTCAAGTTCAATGTTGTTTGCATCCAATTCGAGGATATTAACTATGAATGCCTCGGTATGAGCAGTACGTAATTCATTTTATTTCATTTGATCATATTCATATTTTATACTTTTTTTTTACATCGTGCATAGCTATTCCTTTTCCTGTAGAAAAGAAAAGTTCTTAACCTTGTAACTAGTTTTGCTCCCTTGCCCTGTTGGCATGTATTCTACTCATTTCATGAGAAGCAGACTTCCGTCCTTGCATTCATTTTAATCTTTTATGCTCAGGTCCTGAGACACTTTTGCGTCAATCTTCAAACTTGAATACTGATGTGGGTCCAGATGGCTTCTTTGAAGGGGATTCTGGTGATGCAATTGAAAGACATAAGTGGAAATGTGTTCGCACATTTAATGGTACCATCATCTTAATCAATTTCCCAAGCATTCATAATGATGTAGACAGAATAAATGAATGTAGTATGTATTGGAAAGTTAGGGTGGCTTGTCTTATAGAGTAAATCTCAGTCCTCTGTGAGAATATTGTACTCGTTAGGTTAGTACTATATTTGATCCCAATGGGATCCTCTGTGGGGCTTGAATCCATTTTGGCCTTCTCTTGAAGATCTTGTTTTGGGGTTCTTTTCTAGTATTACTAATTATGTGTAATCCTGTGAGCATCGGACTAGGAGAGATAATTAATTTATTCTGAAATATTGAATGATAATGCATTAGTGTTGGAATAATGTGTTTCCTGTGTGATTAATCAGTAGAACCGTGTTCCTAATGACTGCTCTGTGCTTGGATGTCCACATGTTTGAATAATTGACGGTGATTGTTAAAATAGAAATAGTGATATTGTTCCAAGTATTCCTTAATTTTTACAATTCCCTATTTTTGGGCTTCAGGTGTAAGAATTTTTGAAGATGTTGCTGACAGTAAGGTATCAATCAGCATAATGTTTCCTATCACCAATATAAGTCAAAAGTTTCATTGAGAAAACACATGTACATGATGCTCCAGCAGAACATAAAAATGTTTGATGCAACTACTTGATTTTTATTTTAAAATGGCCACATAAATGGTTTCCGAGTTTTGCTTCAGTGATTTTATTTATTTCTAGAGCGGTAAAGGGGTCATTGTGAAGTCTGTTGGTGTGGTTGATGCTCATGCGGATACTGTTTTTGATATAATTCTGAACTTTGACCGGAGTAAGAGATATGAGTAAGTTGCCAGTATCTCTTTTAAAGTTTTGATTGCATGGTCACAATCTCCGAGTTCTGACTTTGTTATCAATGTGTGCAGGTGGGATACACTGATAAGTGATTTGGAACTAGTTGAATCTTATGATGGACATTATGAAATCCTTTATGGGACGAATGATCCCACGTATCTTAGCCAGTAATGCTACAAGACTTACAATTTGGTGACATTGCTTAGCAGTGCCGATGAAATCATTCAGATCACTGCTAATATTGTCATGTTTACTTTTCCTTAACCTTAATATTCTACTAATATCAATTGTATAATTGTAATCTTTACCTTAACAAACTTACTTGTTAAGGTTATTAGTTTATGTTTTTTATTTGTTCTCAGCTTGTATTTAAGTTCCAGTTCAGATTTTTATTCACATGTTTCCAAATTCTGTTCTGACAGCAGATCGCAATGCAAGAGAGATTTTGTCTTCTCCAGACAATGGTTTCGAGGACAAGATGGAACATATAGTAAGAGAAGATATATGTATTTCAATTATGTTGCACTGTCTGTTTTTACATAGACTTTCTAGTGATTTGATGTCAGATAAGCTGCTACTAAACATGGATTGTTATTCTTGGAGTTGTTACTGTTGAAATACTACACCCTTGAAAAAATGTTATTCCAAAATAAATATGATATTTATTTATACTTTTAAAATTTGGAAATGTTTTTTCTTGTACAAATGGATATTTAAAAATAGGCCACAACTTGACGTGGTGGCTTCTCCTTCTTGTTTTGTTACATATTAAAATACAAATATGGTATTGGTGTTGAGAGTAGAAAGAATTATAATTCGTGTTTCTTGTGTTCTGAAAATTAAGTTCAACCACTATAGCATGATAGTTTTTTCTTTCTTTTTCTAAAAACAAACAAACAATAGATAAAAGGGATTCCACCTCTAATATTAACTTACTCAAGTCCTCAAATTCATGTCAGCTTGCTGCACCCCCATTTAATAAGGCAAAGTTAACTTATTAGGGGCAGAATATTGATATAGGTAACATTAAAGTAGCAGAAATATGTAAATTGTCAGGAAGCTCTAGGAGACATCCAATATATGTTGTACGTGAACATTGATATTTTGAGGGTTCACATGGGCCAATATTTTTCTGCTTGAGCATCTTGTCATATTTAGCTAGAATTCTGTGCTTCCTTAAGTGCTCATCAGTCATCACAAGGGCCGCACTAGAAGACTCATTTTCCCTCCCATGTCTTCAGCTTCTGCCTTACATTTTAATATCTCTGGCCTCTATGCTTAACCAGCGTATATTCTTTAATGTCAATTTTGGTGAAAAGTGAGTAGAGAGCATACTGTATAGTTTATCCTCTTCTAAAAGTACCTGACACCATAGTGTATAGTGTATGCTATTTTTAAAAAATTTTTTTTTACAAGGAATCAAAAGATTTTGAAAACTTACAATGGGAGTTCCAAAAGCTTTAAAAATAAGGGACATATTCAGTCCAACCTAAAGCCTAAAAAATACAAGAAAAACTCAATACCCATCCTAAAGACCATCAAAGATCAATGCAAACCAACAAAACCCTTAAGCTCAAACAATCAAAGAATCTAAAAAACAACCAGGCAAATTGATAAAGAACATCATCTTTAAAGCCACCAATGACAAGCACCTTTGTGTTTCTGAGGCCACCTACAACAATAGCAAAACCAACACTTCATCACTCTTGCTGCGCTATCTGCATTTATTTATTTATTTTAATTGTAGCCTTGATTATATCACCTAGTATTCCAATATAAAATTACCATGATACAATATTCTGCTCCTTGTTCATCTTCAGATTAGTTTCCTTTTCTGAAAGAATTGGGGATGAACTAATTCCAGATCTAGGTAGTTACTATGCTATTTATATGAAGGAAAGCTAACTGCTACTAGGTAGTTAGTTACAACCAATAACAGATCTATTTTGTCAACTTTCTGACATACCGACAAACAGAAATTAGGCCTAGAAATAATATTTTAGCTTGTTATAAGCTGGTATAGAGAAGTTTATATCAAGTTTATGAGACTAATCTAAATGTTAGTCAGTCAACCAATTTAGTGGCCAGGATAGATATTTGCTTTGTTAGGTTAGATATTTATGTTATCTATGACGTCATCTTAAATGCTGAACTTATCCAATGGATTGCCTGAAGCAAGTCAATTCTGTTGCTTTATCAGTGAATGGGTTGTGGCAGCTTTTGACTAATGCTGGTTCTATTTGCTATCCTTGTGAAGATATCTGAGCTTTTTGTTGCCTAATCATACTTTCTCGTTGTTCATGCAGCAATATTGCAAGTTCCTTCCATTCATAAAAAGAAGCCACCTAGATCTGGATATCGACGTACACGGATTAACCGTATGAGTTATTGCTTTCCTTCATTCTTTTCTCCCCTAGATTAATAATGTGTTCAAGAAGGAGAAAGGGGCTTTGAACATTTTCTGTGTTTTCTTTCTAAATCTTGAATAGGGTGATTAACCTTTTTACTGGTTATGACAGTACTTTGACTTCTACAATTTATTTAGAGCTGGTCATGGCCCTATTAAAGGTGTATATATCAATGGACCTTTTGATGAGTGTTTATTGCACTATTGTGCACATGCAATTCAATTCTTGTTAATGACTAAGTTGGAAAGCTTTACTCTCTTGTTTAGTTTGGGGAAGGAAAATTTCTTTATTAATCTGAATCGTCCGTTTACATTCTTTGAACTGATTTCGGGTCTCAAGATTAATAGAGGTAAATGTTTGGTTTTGGGAATTAATTGTGATTCTTCCAAGCTTCTCTCTTGGGCCTCCTTGGTAAGGTGTGAAGTGCGTAATTTTCCATCTTCTTATTTAAGGTTGCCTTTTGAGCCTCAGTGCTGGAAAAGATTCAAAAGTGTCTCTTTTTGTAGGAAAAAGCCCTTTTCTCTTAAGGAGGGTGACTTATGCTTATTTAGGCAGTTTTAAAAGGTATCCCTACGTA
Source organism: Momordica charantia (assembly GCF_013281855.1). Taxonomy (NCBI): domain Eukaryota; kingdom Viridiplantae; phylum Streptophyta; class Magnoliopsida; order Cucurbitales; family Cucurbitaceae; genus Momordica; species Momordica charantia. Next base: position 33,469,202 of record NW_028275166.1, read on the forward strand.
CTTTTGGTTCTTTTTAAAATTTCGGTGTCTAAGTAAGAGCTTGGAGAAAATCATGAGAGATCTCCTTTGGGGGGGGGGGGGGGGGGGTGATACTCACTTAGTCAATTGGGATACTACTTTTAGGCCTTTTAAGATGGAGGGGTTGGGCACCAGGAACTTAAGACTAAGGAATGAGTCGTTGGTAAAATGGTTGTGGTGGTTCTTTCTGGAGCCCTTTGTGCCTTGTGGTAGAGGATTATCGTGAGCAAGTATGGGCCACATTCTTTTGATTGAGTATGGTGGGCTTAAGGTTAGCGCTAATGATCCTTGGAAGGCGCTTTCTTCTGTCTTTCCCTTTTTCTCCCCATTCTTAAAATGTTCTGTTGGGGATGGTTACAATACCTATTTCTAGGAGTACCATTGGGTGGGTGATGAACTCCTTTGTCTTTTATTCCCTCGTTGTACCACCTTCATGATATTAGACTGCATTCAATGGCCTTTATTTGGCGTCAAGGGGGAGTGAATCTTCTATTTCCTTGGGCTTCATCCGTCCCTTGACGGACAAGGAGACTTTGGAGGCTTCTGCATTGCTCTTCTGCTTAAGGATGTTCCTTTTTGTTGGAGGAGGAAGGTTCTCGAGTTTGGTCCCCCAGTCCATCCTATAGTTCTTTTTTTCACCTACTTAGTTCTCCTTCTCTCCTCCCTTCTGCCCTGCTGTTTGCCTTGCTTTGGAAGTTAAAATTTCAAAAAAGATAAAAGAAATTTTGTGTGGCAAGTTTTACGTGGAAAGGTCAACCCCTTAAATCGTATTTAAAGGTGTCTTTCTTTCTTTTTAGTGTTGCAGTGGTGTGTGCTTTGCAAGAGTGCTAGGTGTCTTGGGTTCGTAACAAAGACTGCTGGGGTTTGATGGAGGAGGTTTTTTTTTAACAAGAAACAAACTTTTCATTGATATATGAAAAGGAGAAAAAGTTCAAGAATACAAACTCCTGGAGGAGTGAGATAAAAAAAGAAAAGACAAGACAAAAACATAGAATAGGCTCAACAGGGAGCATTAAGAATAATAAAATCCAACGATAATATCGAGCTAACTACAAAACAAAACTATCCACCAAGATGTGAGGACTCAATCAGAAGATTCTTTAGCTTCGAAATCGCCAACGTTATCTCCCATAAATAGATATTTGAATTTCTTAGAGAACTTGACATGAATTTCAACTAATTCCTGAGCTTGAGTAGCTTAGATCTCCAACCTTCTTGGGATGAGGAAAGATTTTTGTGGTAGACTTGTTTCTTTGATATTTTGTGAGGGATTTGGTTGGAGAGAAATAATAGATTCTTTTGGGGAGGAAAGATCTAGGGATTATGTTTGGGAGCTTATTAGATTTAATACCTTCCCTGTAGAATAGTGGGAGTCGGTTTCTAAGTTGTTTTGTAATTATCAGTTAGGTGTTATCCTTTTAGATTGGAGCCCTTTCCTTCAGGTGGACCCCCTGTGATAGGGTAGATTTTTCTTTTTGTATGCCCTTGTATATGCTTTTTTTTTTTTTTCATTTTTCTCCATGTAAATCTCTTTTTTTTTTTGAACAAGAAACAAACTTTGCATTAAATTAATGAAAAAGAATGAAAATGTTCAACGATAAAAACTCTCGAAAGAGTGAAAAAATAAGAATTAATGAAAAGCTCATTTTCTTATAAAAGGAAAAACTAGTTGGAAAGTTTCTTCACCCCGTCAAAGTCTCTAGGTTAGAACTTACCTCCTAGTCCTCCATCCTCAAGTGCATATCTTTGGTACAATATTTGATTCTTGTAAAAACAGAAATCTTATGATCTGCTATTCTATATGTTTTATTCTCAACTTCTATCTTTTCCCTGCCTGATTCTTTTTGTTTCTCCGCTTTCTTCCCCTAAATATATAATCTCTTTGTTTTATATCTTTAAAATGAGAAAACTGGAATTTCACAAATTAATATGGTCAAATTGCTAACTTTTAAAATCTTATTTGCTGAATTTTTAAAATTTTCTAATCTACACCATCATTGCTTGCTCTTTCATTCTATGAACTTATGGTACTGATGAAGTTTTTCATTAATCGCATTGAAAATTTAAATTTGATTTGTGATCTTGGTTAATTTTTCTTGTAGCTTCAAGTTGGGAGATAAGGTGCATAAACACATCTATGGGTTCAAACACTCCAAAATGTCTTGTTACACAAATGTTAGAGATACAACCGGCAGGCTGGTTTAGATGGCAGAGAATTCACCCTTCAAAGTTTGAAAAGAGTGTTCCTTATGCATTGCTATGCCAAGTTGCAGGTATGCTGATTATGAAATAATGATTATATGCATTTCTCAATAGCTAAAATATACTCGATTATGGTCTCTTCTTATCCTCCTAATTCCTATACTCCGCTACTGCCTATTTATTCAACAATTCAATCAAAGTCAATAATGAAGATTTTATTGAAGAGTCTTATGAAGAGGTATTGTGTTCTTCATGACAAGAAGATAAGTTACCTCTTTCAACTGAAATCATTGTCTCTTCCCCTGCCCATCTATTATTGCTCCATATTCAGCAGACAACAGTGGTCCAATCCATCATTCTCCTAATCTTCCATCTGATAATGATAAGTTCTCGAAATATCTAGAAGTTTGTGGAATTACAGCTTATGTGATTGATTCAAGGACTCCAGCTGCTGAAAACATTGTTGGCCTGTTGCATATTACTAGATTGATTGTTCTAGTCAAGAATTTCTTCCTTCAAAATTAGCTTGTTCAATGAAGATTATCAAGGGATCTTGAAGATCTTATCCTGGAATACAAGAGGTTAGGATGGTTTTTGTTTAATTGGAGGAGATGAGATATCAATATTGGTGGATTGAAATTCAAGAATAGGGCTCTCCAGCAGGTAGCCTCAATGTTAAATTGTAAGGTAGAATCTTTTCCACTAATGTATCTCGGCTTACCCTTAGTTGGTAATCCAAAGAGTGCTGATTTTTGGCGCCCTGTTCTAGAAAAGATTATGAAAAAATTGGATAGATGGAAACATTTTCATCTATAGGGGAGACAGATTGACTTTGTGTAATTCTGTATTGGCCAATCTTCTAACTTATTATATGTCCTTATTTCAAATGCCTTCGGATATATGCAAGCCAACCGAGAAAGTTATGAGAGATTTTCTATGAGAAGGTAATTCTAGAGGGCCCTTGAAGCATTTGGTCAATTGGAAGATTACTTCTATGCACCTTGAAGATGGTGTTTGGGAATTGGCGGGCTTTCTAGAAGAAACAGTGCATTCCTAGCTAAATAGGGTTGGCATTATGGTTATGAACCTCTTTCTCTTTGGCGGTAGGTGGTGGAGAGTTTTAACGGTTCTGATTCCTTTGGCTGGTTCACGTCTTCAAGTTTGATTGCTTGCAAATGCTGCCGTTGGAGTAATATTTCCAAGCAATGGATGAAAGTGGAGTCCTTTTTGTCTTATAAGATCGGTTTTGGTAACAGGGCCTTCTTTTGGCACTCTACTTTGATAATCAACAGTTCTTGAAAGTTTTTTAAAATCGTTCAAACTCTCTCCTTTTCCCCTAGGAGCAGTTTTGGATTTTTGGGCTCAGGATATGCATTCTTGTAATATTGTGTCAAGAAGGTCTGTAAAGGAAGAGGAGATGGAAGAGTTTGCTGCCCTTTTGTCAGAACTAGGTTTGGCTTTGATTACTAATGTTGAAGATGAAAGAATATGGACAATTGAGCCATCAGGCGTATTTTCAGTTTCTTCTTCCTTCATTTTGTGTTCTTTATGGGGCCAGTGAGTAAGATTTAAGCCATCTTTTCTTCCACTGTTCCGTTGTTGCTCAGGTCCTCTCTTCTTAGTCAATTCAAAGTTGCTTGGGTTTTTGACTTTAAGGTGGAAGACAACTTGTTTCAGTTACTTTGTGGGCCAATTCATCCTTCTTAGCAATTCGTTTATTATGGATTTATGCTGTGAAAGCTCTACTTTTGGAGTTATGGTTCAAGAGGAACTTGAGGCTTTTCAAGGGCAAAAGTAGATCCTTGTTCGAGTGCTTCACTTCAACTAAGTTCAAGGCTTCCCATTGGTGCTCTCTTGCTGATTCTTTTGTTCACTATTCCCCTAATCTTATTTTTAACATCTCTAGATAATGGAGGATGGTGGATTGGTTTTCTACTCCGAATCTTGGAAATGGCAAACGGATTTTATTTTGGCTAGATCCTTGGTGTGAATTTTCTATTTTTGGAAGCTGGGATGTGGATCGTCATTCTTAGAAGTTTAATACAAGAAGAGTTTTGAAAGAAGTTGAGATTAACAAATTGTCTTTAATTTTATCTATGCTGAAATTAGTTTTTTTTTTGAGTAATTCTGAAGATTCTAGAGGCTGGAGTATTGATGCTTCACAGGTTTTTTCCAGTCAATTATTTGTCCATACAGCTTGCCCATTCTTCTTCTATGCCTTCTAAATTATTTGAAGTTATTTGGAAGTCCAAGAGTCCCAAGAAAATTTGTATCCTTATTTGGGTAAAGTTTAAAACTGGCCTCATTGCAGCAGCTTCCAGGACATGCTCCAATGACTTCAGTTTATGCTTTATGTTATTTGGCCAGGCCAATGAGGCCCAATCTCTCCTATTCTTCCAATGTCCACGAGCCTGTGTTGCTCCCAAGATTCCATGGGCGAAGGCAGTCAAAAGATTAGTTTTAGAGTTATGGTTTGAGTGCAATCAAAGAATTTTCAAGATTAAGTCAAGATGTTGGGTAGATCAGTTTGATTTGGTTAAGACTAAAGCTTCCAATGGTGTTCCCTCTCTATCTAGTTTGTTTGCTATCTACAATAATATTTTCATCAATTGGGATCTTTTTATATCTCTAGCATAGTTTTATTATGTTTTCATTTTTTTTGTCCTTTTTTTGTCCTCTCTTTTTAGTTTGTATCCTTTGAACATTTTTGTTCTTTTTCATTTATCAATGAAAAATACATATCTTATTAAAAAGAAAAAAAAAAATCAACCATAGCTATCCCTCCCAACTGAATGTCCAACAGAAACAGCTCATATCTCTTTTAGAGCAGTTGCTTTTCCTCTTCTAGTATAGTAAAATTACAAGGCTGGTTTGGATTTCCCACTGATACTTGCATCCCATATTTTTACCTATAGGTGAATCAGAGAATTGGTCTGAATGATTAGGAAAAGGTCCCTAGTAACCTCGGACGAGATTGGTTGTGCAATTGAGTGAGAATTTTAGTCTCACGAGCAGTTGCCTATAATGATGGAAGAAACCCAAAAGAAAGCCTCTGACAACATCTGTAGCTCCAAGTTTGAGGTCAGTGTATAAGGAGCTTTTGACATTATGATAGCTGTTCAAGGCAAAATTTGGGAAACTAGATGAATTGAAGCAGTGCCATGTAATTGAAATGGACAACCAACTGTGCCAATGTGCTAACCCACTGAAGTTGAATGTTGATAATACGGTTGTGTTAGGAATACTGGTAGACATATGTTAGGAATATTAGTTATGGTATATTTGTAATTGTTTGATAATTTTGTCAAAGTGGAGGAGTTATGAATAGAGTGAGTTGTGGGGTTTGAAAAGCAAGCAGAATTTAGGGAATGGTTTTTGGAGAGTCCATGTATTTTGAAATGCTTGGTATCTTGTAATTTTCTTTTCTTATGTCAATGATAGACTTCAATGCCTAGTTCCCTATCAGTTTCTATCAGGTTGAAGTTCAGGGAAAACTGAATCGCTCACCTAGAAATCTAGATTTCAACATCTCTTTAGTTTGCACTAAAGTTCACATATTTTCAGGCACATATTTAGTGGATTTTTAAATAATTTGAGTATAAAATACCGTCTCTTTCTACCAAAGCTCATTTAATTGAAGATATCAGAGGAGGGAGCTTGTCTTATTAAAGGACAATCAGCCCCCAACATAACCAATATTTTCATGATTAGATTCTCAAGCCTGATCAGCTTGTATTTTGGTTTATGTGTTTGGTTGTTTTTCTTCTTTTTTCGCTTTCTTTGGGTCTTGGGAGCTTGTATCCTTGAACTTTTTTCTTCCTTTTCATATTATTCATGAAAAGTTTGTTTCTTGTTTGAAAAAAAAATGACTGACACAATGTGGTTACCACTATGGTAACGACTGTGGCTGTATGTTAACAATGCTTTTCTAACATTTCTCTCTCATGCATCTAATCATGAAAATATTGGTTACGTTGTGCCAACCACATCAACTGACTAGTCCAAAACATGCTTAAAGCATTTGCCCTGTGCCCACTAATGCTTTATGAATTCGCCTTAGTTAGCTCATGACATGGGAAGTTGTCTTATTTCTCGACCAATTTCCCACTGCCTTCCATTTTCTTTCTCTTTAGCAGTTTTAGGATGCAATGCATTCATATTAAAGTAATTAGGTATTTCTCATTAGCTAGAATATATATAACTATGGACCATTCATGTTCTGTAACTCAGACTGGTTCGAGGGGCCTAAGACTTTTCTTTACAATTCTCTCTTTTACTTTTGGCTTATCCTAATCCTCTGGTATCTATGTATTTAACTATTAAACCATAACTACCTGTTCAAACATAATGTCTAACAGAAATAAATTCTCTCCCTTGATGATTAACTAACCACCCAGTTTGAGCTGCTCTCTTCCCTCTCCTAGTTAAGTAAATCATAAGGGTATTTTGGACTGCTCATCTGATTAGTTGGCTTTCATGTCTATAAGGAAAATGATCAGTTGAACCAAGTCAAACTTTTAGACTGGTGAAAGAGAGTGTAAACAATACATGTTTGTTTTCTAGATTTGGTTATTGATATTTATTCTAATGTAGGTCTGTTATTATGCTGTTCTTTTACTATGCCAAATCAGTGTTCACTATTTATATGTTTCCCCTCTGGTAACCACGCTTGAACTTCCAATAACATAACTTAAACCTTTTTTATAATAAAAACTCGAAGGAATGAATAAGGATCCTCATTCCCTGGGAATTTTGTTTCTGGATTTCCAATTTTCAGGTCTAAAGGAATATATTTTAGCAAATCCAGCTCTAAATTTCGAATCCTTGCCCACTGTTGTCCATTCAAAAATCTCCGATGTCTCTGTTACAAATAGTGAATATGATGATGGAGAACTGCGTGATGAATTTTATGATGCAATTGCTGCTGATTCATCATCATCATCATCAGATGAAAGTGATGATGATAAACTTGGCAATAAGGTATTTTTCGTCTTCAGTTAATTAGATTAAGGGTAATTTCTTCTTCCCCTACTAAGCATTCGTCAAAATCTTGAAGTAATATTCCTAAAATTGACTTACCCTGAAATTCAAGTGCTTATTTATTACTCTTATCTACTCCAGGAATTAAAAGTGAAGATGAAAAATATTTCATGGGCAATAGCAGGCTTTTCTTTGAAGCGGACATCAGGTTTGTCTTTACATATTGTCTTGTCTTTTAAAAGGTGAAATGGAATATTGTATAAATTTTTCTATTTCGTTTTTCATAAGAAACTAGAAACTTTTCACTGTGATTTTTGCAGAATGATGCATATTTCATGATTCTTTTCCTATTATTTTGGTAAAAAATACAGCCCTAGATATAATGATAGATGTTGATGCCATAAGAAAAGGCTAATGGTTCAGAACGAAATTATGGAAGGAGACTAACAGTACGAGAAATTAAGAGAGGGAGGAGATAATTGGGGAGTAGAAACACGAAAGAAGGGAAGGGAAAGATAAAAAGGAAAATGGTTATAGGTTTGAAGGGAGGATATTCACAAAAAGGGAAATATGTGTGTGGTGGGCCTAAGCCCAATTTTTTTTTTTTTTTTTTTTTTTAACAAGAAACGAATTTTTCATTGATTAATGAAAAGGAACATAAAATGTTCAAAGATACAAACTTCCGAAGGAGTGAAAAAAGATAGCAAAAAATTAAAAAGTGCAACCCATGAAATCAGGAAAAAAGATCTAGTCAACATCCTTTGCAAAACTATATAGGAAAGATGAAAGTCCCCCAATTAGTATAAATAAATCATATTAGGAGAATAGAGAGCAAAAAGCCTAGTCAGAGCACACCATTGAGAAGCTTTAAACTTAGCCAAACTGAAGCACTCCATCGAAGGTCTTCTTTTTTCCTAAAAAATCCTTTGATTCCTTTCAAACCAAAGTTCCGAAATGATGTCTTTGACCCCGTTTACCCAAAGAAGACTCGCTTTAGGAGATAAGAATGGGCCGAACAACAGTTGAGTAACATTCTTCGGGACTTCCATATCCAACACCCAAGAAATAGAGAACAAATTGAACAATGATCTCCAACAACCTGCTGCATATGGACAACAAAAGAAAGTGTGCATTTGAGATTCGCCATCAGCCATACACAGCACACAAATGGAAGGTTGTATGCACATATTTGGGGATTTCTTTTGGAGAATTTCAGCCGTGTTAACCTTTCCATTAATAAGAATCCTAGAAAGGATATTAACCCTTTTTGGACTTCCCGACTTCCACAATCTAGAGCATTGTTCATCTGTCATCAAGGAGGCCTTTTTACAAGGCTTGCATAACGAAGCAACTGAAAAAGATCTTGAAGAGTCCAACTTCCACATCACACGATCTTCATCCTCTTGCAAGGATATTGAATTCAGATATGATAAGAGTATTAAAAACTCTTCAAATTCTTCATCTTTAAGATTTCTTCTTGTTTCTATTCTCCAAGAATAAGAATCCGGATCCTAAGCCTCACAAACTGAAGAAAAGGGGAACGACACAACCTGGAACAAGGCAGGAAACCGATCTTTAAGAATTGAATCTCCCAACCATAAATGATGCCAAAATAGAACCCGTGTACCATTTCGCACTTTAAAGCAAGGATGCTTTTCAACCAGCTGCCACTGTTTTTGAATGCTAAACCAAGGACTTCGATTACTTCCAATCCCATGCCCATAAGCAAACCAATGAAATCTGCAAGTACCATATATACAAGCTACTACTTGCCTCCACAATGCAGAAGTTTCCACATTAAATCTCCATCCCCATTTAGCCAACAAGGCATTATTTCTTTGAGCGAGGTTGCCAATGCCCAAACCACCATATTCATGATATAAAGAGGCAATATTCCATCTAACGAGATGGTTCACAAATCCTTTCAGATTTATTTTTTTTTTTTTGATAAGAAACAATTTCATTCATGAGTGAAATTACAAGAGGGGATAAAAATCCCAAATACCAATGGAGTTACATGAAACTTCTCCAATTGGTCAAAAGAGAAACCATACCGTAAGATGCAAATATTTTAGATGCTTTAAACCAAGACATAGCAAGAAAAATGATATTGTCAAAGAGTCTAGTGAAAGGTAGCTCTTTGTCTGTGAAGAGTCTATGGTTTCTTTCGTTCCAAAAAGTCTATAAGAAAGCTCGAATGATGTGTTTCCAGAGGATCGCCTTTTCTTTCTTGAATGGATGGCCCACGAAAACATATGAGAGTAACGCCTTGATATCAAATGGGAGAGCTACTTTCCAATTGAATGCAAGTAATATCTCATTCCAAAACATTGTTGATAGAGGGCATGTGGGGAAAAGGTGAGGTTGTGTTTCTCCATCTCTTTTACAAAGGATGCACCAATGGGGAGATATGGCGAAAAAGGGAAGTTTTCGCTGTAAACGGTCATGGGAGTTGATGGCCTTGTGTGAAAGCTCCCATATGAATAATTTAATCTTTTTAGGGTGGACTTCACCCCATATAGTTTTAGCCGGGGAAGAAGTTCAGAATTTCTCCCCAGAAAAAGTTTCTTATACACTTCTCGAGCTGCCTGCATATCCCTTTTGGTAATTGAAATAGAGAAAGATAATACAGGGGAATGCTGCCAAGAACTGATGTGCAGAGAGTTAATCTTCCACATCTTGAGAGCTGATATCTCTTCCATCTTGCAAGTTTCTGCATAAAGCCTAATTTTTTATGGGCCTAAATCCAACACTCTCTCAAATTGATTTGTATATGTTAATTAGGCCCAGATTTTACTCATGAAAAAAACTCTGGTTAGAATAGAACTGTGAGAGAGTTTTTTTTCATGCATTATAGACAATATATGTTAAGTAATCTCATATCAAGTTCTGGTTCCAATTATAATAATTAAATTGGAACTATGCTCAAAGAGTAGATAAACCAACCTAAACCTCAAGCAACAAAAACAATAAAAAGAACCAGAAAGAGAAATTGACACCGGATTTATACCGGTTCACCTAATGTGGGTTACGTCCAGTTCTTTATTACCGTTGCAAGTTCCACTAACCGCCAAGGAGAATCTTCAAGAGTTTACCAATTCTATACGATGATTTCTCTCACTTTTCTTTTTGTAAAACCTCACGAAGAACCCTCTCACAAAAACCCTCTATGGGAAATCTCAACAAAAAAAAATCTCTCTCCTAGTATGTTAAAAGTGAGGCGGCAGGTAACGTTGAAGAAGAAACAAAAATAGGTTTGGGCTTTTTACTTTTGTTGCTTGGCCCAATAACCTATTCCTTATTCCTTATTTCTTTTAATTTTATTTTGGCTTGATTCTCAACAATGTTATGTGAGTGTGTAGGCATGCACATATAGGCATGCATACATGCATTATGCATATCCATACAGATGCATTGCTATTTCGAATTGACCAAGTTCACAAGTATAGAACTGATAGTTTGGAATATCAATAGAGAATAGTTTATGGTTATTTATTCATAATCTTTTTACATGTATTCTACATTTGATTGAAAAATGTTTGGTAATAAAATAGTGATCATCATGGTTGCAGCTGCGGATGCCAATAAGGAACTAGATTCTAGTGTCGTTCCTATCATCTTGGAAACAAACCAGTTTCATGGTTCTATGCAGAAAGGGAGGGATGATACGGATACAAACTGTTGGACTTCTCCAAGTGGTGCAGGATTCATGATAAGGGGGAAAAATTACCTCAAGGACAATTCTAAGGTGGGTTTTTTTCTTTTGCGAATTAAAAATATATATATGCTGGGTTAGGACGATCATTTTGATGTTCATAATGTCATATTTGCCATTTTTGCAACCTTGAAAAAGGAGAAAATGTTGCATCATGGTGCCGAAAGGTTGCAATAAGTCAGGATTTTTTTTTTCCTTTCAGTACGAGGAATGTGAGGGTGGAAGATTGAACCTTCAACCTCAAGGAAGGGAATTGATGTCTTATCTATCGAGCTATGCTTGGATTAGTGGATGATTTGGATTTCTTAAGTGTCCTGTTGCAGTCTCAAACTTTTATGTTGTTTCATGCTGCTCCTTGTCATAAAAAATTTACTTCTTGAAATGCCTTTTTTTCTCCTTAATGAGAACTATGACCCAATAATTGAATCCTCTTTCCTAATGTTTATTACCACATGATGGGAAGTCAAGAAGAAAATGCTTGTTATTGAAGACACAGTGGTTGAAATAAAACTGTAAACTCTATTTTTTATGCACCCACCGTTTTTGATATATCACATAGTTTGGAATTGTGACAACTAGGTAGTTAATTTAGGGGAATGATTAGGAGATCAATGTATCCCGAGATATGATATGTCTAGTTGTGTCTCCTTGACCTTTTAGTACCAAAGAGTTTTTTTTTATTGACTACTTGAGAGTTCTTTATAATCTACAGAATTCTTTTCTTTGCTTGGGGATTTGTACTTGTTCTCCCTCCTGTTTGTATTGAGTTTTTTTTCTGGAAACACAACCATTTCTGTAGAAAAAAGCTAGGAACTTATAGGATTACTAAGGTCCATTTGATAACAATTCTATTTTTAGCAATTAAGCTTGTTTACAATTTTTCCACTTTTTAGCCAATTTTTATTATTGTTAGTTTTTGGTTGAGAACTATTCTTTTAGTTATAAAATTTGACTAGGATGCTGATATTATTTTTAAAAGTAGATTACAAAACAATCAAAGAAATTGGCCCTACTTTCATTAGTTTTGAAATTTTTGGTAGAATTTTAATAATATTAATAAAAAATTTAGATTATAAGACAAAATTTTCTTCTTTTTTTTTTCTCTTTTGTAAAAAAGCTTGATTTTGAAAACAAAATTCCTCCTCAACAGACAGTCTTTTTGGATTGGCAAGCTTTGTTGCAGAAAGTTTTTTCAATATCTGTTCTTTTAGCTTTATGATTTTTTTTTGGTTTTGACCTCGTTTATTACCTTATCATTTGGTTCCTATGTTTGGTTGTTTTTCTTCTCTTTTCGCTTCTTTTGGAAGCTTATATCCTTGAACATTTTTTTTCCCTTTTCATATTATCAATTAAAAATTTGTTTTAACAAAAAAATAAAACAAAATTGTTGTCATTTCAAGTGTTATCCACGACGATACTTTACACTGTATTTAATTATTATAAATCTACAGGGAATAGGACCATGATTTATGTAGAACTAATAAGTACCATTAAAACAAACAGACTAAATCAAAATTAAATGATGTGAGAAATGATTGTTCTTCGTTCATGTCGTTTGATATCCTATGACATAGATTACATGGTATGATATTTTTCAGGTAATGGGGGGAGATCCCCTTCTCAAGCTCATAGCAGTAGATTGGTTCAAAGTTGATAAAAGCTTTGATAGAATTGCATTGCATCCCCGTAACTTAGTTCAGGTATTATCACTTACGTTTTAGCATCCATGAAAAGTAGAAACCCCTTACAAACTCTGTTGCCTACTCTTAATCACCGTATTTTTCCTTTACCAAAAACTGCATGGATCCTTGGTGCTTTTCGTGTAGAATTTGCCTTATGTAATTGGAGAAAGTTGTGTCTGTTGTAAAAAATGTACTGTTTAAATAGTAGATATTTGAATCTATTAATTTGTTGTTGCATTGCACTTATTCAAAAGTTCACTATTTTAAGCATAAAGCTAGACCGTATCTTTGTAAAACTTGTATCTACAGAGCTCTACTTATGTTAGTGTTTTTGTGAGGTAATGGAAGAGGTAATTATACAACCGTGAGTTATCTTCACAAAAGTGGTTGGGTGCCAATTGATCTCTTTGGCCAACAAATTTCCTGTCTGCCACTGTGACGTGAGGTTGGGTTCAGAATAATATTGTCTTCACAAAAGGTACCACCAAAGGATGCGATCATTTTATGGGTTGCAGAGTAGCTAGGAACAGACAACTTGACGGCTTTTATGCCCAGCTTACCTTGGTTTGGTGGTGTATCGCGGATAAAAGCAATACATCCATAGATTTTTAAGGTTAATAGGAAAGGTGTATAGATCTGCATACAACTTTGGGTGCATGTGTAGGGGTGCTCTATATTGAAGAATCATGGAGGGGATACATTGAGGAGTTAAGTAGTAATCAGTACGGTCTCTCCCCATTAGATTTTAGGAACTTCCGTTTGAACTGTAGGAAATCTATGGGTAATGTAAATACGGAAAATTAAATAAACTGGTTGCCTTCCTTCAGAGAGAAATTGTTTAAAATCATTAGAGAGAAAGTAGTGGAGAGATTGAGTGATGTGTTAGCAAAGAGATTGAGAAAATTTGTAGGAGCACAATTTAATTACCTGAGTATGCAAGGACAATGTTGGTAATGAGATCAAGAAAATTTTTTTGTATGAAATGAACCTGGAGGAAGACAATTGTGGATAAATTAAATTTTTGTCCCAATCTTGAAAAATAGAAGAGCTAGCTGAAATATTAGAATTTGTTTGAAGATACCTAAATAAATTATGTAGCTGTCACAACCTTGCCTGGCATGTTGGACCATTATTTCTAGCTTACGAAAGAAGTGTAAGACAGGGCTTCATAATTTGGAATATGGTCTAGCATGCTCACATATGCACCAAATCCCCCATGTTAGAAGGGGTAGGGTAACACTTCTTGTACCAAGGTTTTAAATGTCGATGTCGATGAAAATGTTGAGGTTTCAATTTCATGGAAATATCGATAGAAATATTGATAAAATGTCGATGTCGATGGTTATTTCTATAAAAGTTAGAGAAACTAAAAAATCATAAAAAATATTAAAATTAACAAATAAACATTTTTCTATTTCTAAATAAGTTAAAAATAATTAATATTATATATATATTAGTGACATTTTGTTGATATTTTTCATATTTTGTCGATTTTTTTTGTTTTTTTTCTTGAACAAGATACGAAGTTCTCATTGATTAATGCAAAGAACAAAATGTTCAAAAGATTCAAACTCTCAAAGGGAGTGAAAAAGGAAAAAAAGACAAGAGACAAAATCGCCGACAGATAAATGACATAAAAGACCAGAACAGAAACTTTAAAATAGAGCCTCCCAAAAGAAATGAACTGCAAAAAAAAGCTTCAGGAACCTTGAACAGCAATAACATCGTTGAAGACATCTTTATCATCTGGAAACAACTCTTTAAACTTCTGAGAATATTTGACCCGAATATTTCTAATACCTTTAGCAAGATCTCTTTCCCACTCAGCTTGAATCTCCATCTTTCTTATAGAGTGTGCTTAAAAAAAAGAGCCATTTCTTTGCGAATATTGACAAACTCGAACTTAAGAAAGGATAAATAAGCATCCAATTGAGAGAGAGATAAGTTTGAGATGAATTTGAGGGAAGAAACAATGTCTTCTTGAGAAACTGGTAAGGGAAGATCCATGAAGCCAATGAGGAGGACTCAAAATAAACCGGAAAGAAAACACCTAAAATGGAATGTCGATTTTTTTTTTTGTGTAATTTGATGGAAATATTGATTTACCCCTTATGTTGATGTCGAATCCATGAATACATGAAAATGACGATGGAAATGTCGACGTGTCGACATATATTAATAACATGCCTGCACCTCTATTCTTCTTTTCTCTCTCTGAAGATGCTTGATGACATGATGTAACTAACAGCCCGTTAGTTTATTAGCTTATTAGTTAAAGACTTAAGTTAATTGGTTGGCTGTTAACTATGCCTGATCAGTATTTTTGTTAAATGTCAGTAGCCCTCTTCTATAATAGGGTAGTGTAGTCGGTAGCCCTCTTCTACCAGAAGGCTTCAAGAACCAATATTGGATTCAAGAAGAATGCAAGAACCACAAATCTTTCAACATAAACGCAAATTGGAACCCTCTATTTCAAAGAAGAAATGAAATCCAAATATATTCTTCTAGTGAAGAGGACGAGCTGCCTGAGTTGAGTTGGTGGAAGACAGAAGGGGTTTTCATCTTAACTATCAGCAATACCGAGAGGTTAGCAATTACAAGATGAAAATTGACTTACCCAGCTTTAATGACACAAAAAAGTTTGGCAACTAGAAAGTTCCAAGCAACAATCTTGGAATTTGTATGAATTTCACCAAATTACTTTGAGCCAAGGCTGAGGTATTTTATGCTAAAATATTTGTCCAGAAACATCCAGATTTTTCTGGGGAATCCATTGGAACTCCAACAGGAGCCATGAAAATTTTCATTTTTCTTGTACAAAACTCCGAACAACGAACAGAGAAAAAAATCCAACTGATACCTTAACCAAGATGGGTAGATTTTGCCACCAAGAAAGTGAAGATGCTTCAAAAGACTGCAAAAGACTGACAGAAATTTCAGATGATACAAAAAGCTTAGAGATTGAACAAGAAATTGAGGAGGAGAAAGATGAAGAACAAGCCCATTCAACCAAATCAATTTCTCACCATTCGAATGAAGTTTACCCAATTGAATTTGCCAACATTATATTTCAAGATTGTAATTTTTCCAGCAAAGAAGAAGAGTTTTTCTATGGGTTTGTAGGTTATTTTGATGAGACTGAAGAAAATTACCATAGGAGTGTAAAAAATGAAGGAGATGAAGATTTCTTCCATATCGATAAGCTTATTATAAATGGTGAGGCATTAGCTAAACCAAATATTTTCTTAAGCCAAGAGGTATTTCAGACAAGTTTCAGCATACTGGATGGAGATTTTGTTTTTAGATACAGAATAGTATTGGGACTAAACCAACCCATTCTACACTGTCTAGAGGAAACAATAAAGGGTAATAACAATGATAATCTTAAAAGGCAAAAACTATTTAATTTTCTAGCAAGGAGGTACAACAACAGAGTGTTTACTCTCCAGTTGGACTCCAAAACGTTGGCTATAAGAAAATACCAGAAAGTCTTTCCCTCACAGTAGACTTCAAGAATGTAGATGAGTCTTTTTGTTTTGATGAGTTAAAAAAGGCATTTTAGGTTGGAGTATTTTTGAACCACAAGAAGAAATAAGTTTCCATTTTGAAGATTGTTCATAGCCTTCTAACTCCACTGCTTTTAAACTCGATGACGAGTTTTGTTTAAGAGAGAAGGAAACTGATGTAACTACCAGCCCGTTGGTTTTATTAGTTTATTAGTTAAAGACTTGGGTTAGTTGGTTATCTGTAACCATGCCTAATGAGTATTTTTGTTAAATGTCAGTAGCCCTCTTCTACAAAAGGGGCAGTGTACTCCCTCATGTATTTAGATCTTTATTAGTACAATCCTACACCATGACAGGTGAGGTGAGATGATGCTTTCATGTTCTTTACTGCTTAATACGGCTGTTTTTATGGGGATGCCCATCCCAGCTGGTTGATCTTCTTTATCTAGTATTTTTATGCTTAGTTGCATACTCGCATCTATTAGTCTTCATGTCTATCTAAAAAATGTTCATGATAAGATGATGTATGCCGGTACCTGTCTTTTTATATAAGGTAATGCTTGAATTTCCTAGTACTTGTTGTCTAATAAAAATCCTTCACTGAAAAGGAAATGGGAAAAATAAAATTTTTGAGTAACTATTTTTTTTTTCCCAATATCAGTCAGAAGCTGGAAAGAAGGTCCCATTCATGCTTGTCATTAATCTGCAGGTTTGTGCAGCCAACTAAAATCTGCTTGTTTTTACATTTAATTTTGCAGTAACTACATTTAGAGTGAAAGTGTTCTTTTTCTTTTCTTTTTATTCTTTTAATTGTGAACTTGATTCTAGAGCAGCAAGACAAAAAATGCAGAGTGTTTTTATTTACAAGCTTATATGTAGCAATTATACTTTATAACCTCAAGAGTTGAGAAGAGTGGTAAAGAGGCTACTATCTAATTTTTGAAAAATGGAAAATGTCACTTTATCTGTCTTATATTGTGTCCCTGCTTCTTATGTTCATTTCTGTTCAGGTTCCAGCCAAGCCAAACTATAGTATGGTAATGTATTATGCTGCAGATAGACCTATAAACAAAAATTCTTTGTTGGGCAAATTTGTGGATGGAAGTGACATGTACCGGGATTCTAGATTTAAATTAATTCCCAGCATTGTGGAGGTATAGGATCTTGTTACCTTATATTTATTATTCCTGATGCCATTGCAACTAATGGTTAGTTTAATTCAATAGGGATATTGGATGGTCAAGCGTGCAGTTGGAACAAAGGCTTGCCTTTTGGGCAAGGCGGTTACATGCAAGTACCTCAGACAGGATAATTTTCTTGAAGTAACTAATTCTAACCCAACATTAATACTTAATAGCATGCATTCATATATGTGTTATTTTGTCAGAGATGTTTTATGGCTACTTAGACTTGCCAAGTTGAGGGGAGGGAGAGTGTGTATTGTCTACTAGTAAAGCAAGTTCATGTCAAGCTCGAGAAAATTTACAGGAAGGAATATTTACTTTTATGTGTAGTGTATCATTTGCTTCATATTACTTACCTTGTGGAGTTTTTTCTTCTAGCACTCAGACTAGCAGATGACGTTGATGAGAATGCCAAGCCCCCAATGAATTTTACTTACGATAGAAGAAAGTCAGCTAGGATGACTGAGTAGAGCTATGTGTCAGCTATGATGACTGAGTAAAGTCAGTTTGTGAGAGTGAGGAGAATGTTTTGTACGCGAGTATGGTTCCCATCTTATAATAATAGAAATAGAAGTCGCCCCAAGCCCCATTAGCAAGGGCTCGGTGTCTCTCGGTTATACCGACTTAAATGTCTCACGTTCGAACTTTCAAGTGAACTTAATATCAAAAATCCCAGATGTCTCCCAATTTCGAGCCTTGGTACGGACGCGGGTGCCCTTGGGTATATGGGAGTAAAATTTCGACTCCCGATTATCAAAAAAAATAAAATAAAAAATAATAATAATAGAAATACTAGAACTACATTCGGATAGGAAGAAAGAGTATCATAATCTCTTGAACGCTTTGGTATTATAGTTTTATTCTATTGTTCATTGTTATACCAAAGGTCTTTCGGGCCTATCAGGCTAGGTTTCCTATAATTTTTTTCATATTATCCTAAATGCAAATCTAGTTGCCACTGCTTGGAATTTGAAAAGCCTAATTGATTCTTGAGTAAACAGAGGAAATTCCGAAGCTATTTGTGCCATTAGAAACACGAGTATATTATTGTGTACTAATTATCTATTTGAGCTATTCATAGGAAAGCATGCCGTTGTAGCCTTACTCTTATGAGAGTGTAATACATGTTCTAAAATATGCTACTTAAGTTATTTTACTAATTACTTCATAAATGTATTTGCAGATTGATGTGGATATTGGATCATCAACAGTTGCCAGAAGTGTTATTGGCCTTGTTCTTGGATATGTCACAAGCTTAGTCGTTGACCTTGCAATTCTAATAGAGGTTATCACTTATGCTTGCTATTCTTATGTATCACACACACACACGCATACACAAAAAAATGAAAATAAGAAATGAGGGAAACTATGAAGGAAATGGCCGAACAGAAAAATTGGCCATAGTACTATTGTTTACCTACATATTTTTACTGGTTCATTCATCATTAGATTTTTTATATTCCATGGAACAACTTACCTTATGGAATTATGAATTAATAGACATAGATAGATTTTCGATTCCTATTTGTCAAATTCATTGTGTAGTATTATGGAGCTGACAGCTACTGACAATTGCAGGCAAAGGAAGAGGAAGAGTTGCCTGAGTATGTTCTTGGAACCGTTCGGCTAAACCGTGTGAGGCTTGATTCGGCAATACCTTTGGAAAATTGAGGTCTCTATATGTTACATTTGCTAAATTTCACATTTATTTATTGTGATATGGTCACTTCAGTGAGGTTTTATAGTTGATAGTATGTCCATCCTGTTATAGTGAATAATATTTACAAGATACTCAAATTTTACTCAGTAATGAAATGATCCACTAAATTCGTCTGAATTATTTTAATCTATACTTCTGTAGTTTTAGTATTCTGAAAACTTTCATAAATTTTGGCATATTTGTTGGAGGAACTGTGTAGTTCTATTAGTTTGATCGCTAGTTTTCACATTTCTATCTCACCTAGCTCATACATAGGGATCAAACATTTCTTTTTGATAATTGATTGATCTGTCAGTAACAAGTCATTATTTTTGTTTGATCGGTTTTTGAACTCTCTAGGTGCATTTGGATGTGGGTTTGACATCTTAAGCGTGGGATTAGGTGAAAGGTTTAAGAAGTTTAGCATTAGGAAATCTGTTTGGGGTGCAGGTTTAGGAAGTCTGGATTTTCAGAAAACGATACGTGGTATTGGATTTAGAGTACGGGTGAAACTCATGGATTTATCTAACGAACCTAGGCTTGACGAATTCTAGAAAACATAGATTCAAAATTTTAAACCAAACTCACCCAAACAACTCCTTGAAAAGGTATTTTACATTACATTTATTTCTCGAAAAAGCGATCTGATCAATGGGATTTGCTCATCCTGTTACTACTGCTGGAAATTATTTCACATTGTTCATGTCTTTCTTGATTGTTTCTTTTGCTTATGGCCACAGAATTCCACCAGCTCAGTTCTATTAATCTGATTTTTTTTCTCCTTTTTCATATATATTTAATCATAAAACTGTTGCAGGGCTAATCTTTTCCATCTTGAAGCTTACAAAAAAGAGGGCCCTTTCTGCAATCACTTTACCCACTCCCAACTACTCTTGCTTTACTTTATTAGCATATCAGTGGACAAACTTTAGAATGATGGATGATTTAATTTGCATAAAGTTTATCTCTTATGATAATTGTTCTTGTTTATTGATTTGAATTGCTTGTACCTTTAAACTAATGTATAATATGTATAAAAAGTTGATGAAAATAAAAGAATAAGAAAAACTTTCTCAATCAATGTTTCAAACTCACAAATTGTTTAAGAAAGTATTGTTCCACCTTCCCCATATATGTATTGACAAATCAATTCAATTTCGTTTCCATTGATTCTAAAACACCTTTTTAATCCTATTTGAGTTTAAGAAATTAAGTTAATTCCAACCAGTAAAAAGTAAATTTTCTAATTGAATCAACCTGTCAATCATTTTAGGGTAATTAAAAAAAAAAACAAAAAAGTGAATCATCGTGATTTAGTTTATTGATTTGTTTTGATCTCGTAGACTGATCAAATATAACGTTATATTTTTTTAACAATGAGATGACACCAAGTACAAGCAAGTATTTTTCAATATTCACAAGAAAATTTTACAACTATAGTTGCAATTTAGCATTTTTTTTTCTCTCTCTCTTATGATTTGAATATCAAATCAAGGTATGCAAGGTTTGTCTTTTTTTTTACTAACATTATTCTTTTAACCTGTCAAATTAATCCCTTTTTCCCTTAAAAGATGTGTCTTTTTTACTGAAAAAAAAAGTGTTTTTTCTCTCTTTTACCTCTTTCTTCGAGACCACACGATTGTTAGTTCCCTTTTATTAATATACATAATATTTTATCTTTGGAAATAATAATAATAATAATAATAATAATAATAATAATAAATAAATTCTGTTTTTTTTTTCCTTCCTCTTTTGGGATTCCCTTTATTTCTACCTTCATAGAAGTATGACTTCTCATTTAATACAGAACCATTCTCATTGTATCCTTTGAATTAATTCATGAAAGACAAAATTTAGCTAATGCCAGTCAAAAAATTTAAATCTCAGGTCCATGAACCTTCAAAATTTAGCTATATGACATTAATAATTTTAATCTTTAGTATTTGAACAAGTAAAAAAAACTTAATACATCGTCTAAAACTTTCCCACTATTTCTTTTTACGTACTCTCTTTCACTCATTTCACTCTCTACATATCTATAATTTTTTCGATCAAAGGGAAGTTTTATCAACCTCTTGAAAATCTTAAAATAAAATGTGCAACTTTTTCTTTTTACAAAATGAAAAGTAGATCGTTTTTCAAATTTTGTAAATTTGAATTTGCAAAGAGGAGTGAAATTGGTCACGAGGAGGGAATGAAATTAGGTACACTGAGGGAGAAGGGACAATATTTAAAAGCACAATGGACAAGTTTCTTATGTCTTTTGTACTTAAATGTCCATTTCCCCTTTTTATTGCATTTCCTGTTCCTTGCTTTTTCTGTAAACTTTGTATTTTACTTTCCTTTTAAATTCTCACCGATACATCACATAAAAATAAATATCGTTAAGTTGTGCTTATGCTTATGGTAGTAATAAACTATTCAATAATTGAATAACAGAATGATGCCACGTCATTTTAAAATTTATATTCACTACTTCCTATGGTTGTCTTACTATGTTTGTATCTTCTCATATAGCTGTTTATTCGTCTACTCTCTATCATATTTAGAGTTTGTTTTCATTTGTGTCAACTTTTTTTCTTTGAAGCGTATAACCTCCCCGATTGGATTAAAACTCAACTATAAATCACTTTATGAGATATCTAACATTTACCATATTTTGTTATACCCTTAATAATAGTTCTCACATCAAATAATAATTCACTGAACCTCTGCTTAGCAATCTTTATATATGAGTTCATGCCACCTATTTGATAGAGCTTTATTACAAACCATCATTGCTGCAAATTGCAATATCAAAGATTCAACACTTTTTGTTTAACATGTGAAGTTTCGTCCACAAAACTAGTATGATATTATTCAATTTTAACTTAACCTGCATGAATTTCCTCGACTTCTTTTAAAGTATTTCATTAGTAGAGGCACTATTTACTGGATGTTTATATTTACTCTTTTTAATTTATCATATAAAAAAAGTTATTACTCTCTGTTTCTTCATACTTTCATATTAATAATCATCGCTTCAAAGTCTTAACCTAATGTCTTCCCCCTTTTTGGTTAGAAACCAAACTCAAACCTATCCAATCTATGCCCTATATTTGACAAACATCATTCAATAAAATTATTTTGAAAAAGGGAATACATACAATATAAAATGAAACCTTTGCTTTTTTATATAATGTAATAATTAAAAAAGGGGTTTGCTGAATGATTGCAGTGAAATTAGGGTCTTGGGCAACTTTTGTCCCCATCTCACTTTCAAAAGCATCGCCTATATTATCATCCATCTTTCCCACCGTTCAGTAGGAGATCCCTTCTTATTTGTGGTTAGAAAATGATGACCTAATAAGTCAAGGGATCCTGCTCCTTAATTATAACATTCCAGGCTGTACTTGCCTTATTTGGAGTCGTATTTAAATACTATTTTGATTCATGTCATTTTAATTTTTTTTATTCATTTTGTTCTTTATATTTTTAACTTATTTATTTTAATTCATATACTTTCAACTTTCAACTCTGAACTCTGGTTCATTTTAACTCCGAAATATCAGTTTGATCTTGTATTTTTTAAAAGTCATAATTTTAGTAACTATTTACAAAATTTTAACACAAATTCTATATACAATGAAATCCTTTAATGCAAAGTTATTGACTATATTTCAAAAAATTTATTGAATATAATATTGTGTTAAAATTTTGATCCAAGCAAATGAGATAAAAAATAAAATAAAGAGACCGGATCACTTTAAAAATTACATATAAGGCAAAAATGCTTAGATAGTTGTCTACTTAAACATATTCATATCCTTGATCAGTTAAACTATGTTCAATTTGGTGAATGATATGCCACTGGCATATTATCCCAAAGTATAAAAATATTTTCTCATAAAGAAAATAAAAACTTGCTCATAGTCTCGATTGATAAAATCCAATTGATTGTGTTTATCTAAACTTTAAATGTTTATGTCAAAGTGAGCATAGCTCAACGATAATTGACATTTCATATAGTTTTTTTATGGTCGATGCATTATAAATCTTTGCTCCATCATTACTTCAGTTACAATGTAAATAAACTATGAAGAGTCCCCACCATTAAAGACTTTAAAGCAATCTCTTCATCGTAATTTTATGAGTTTTATTATATATATTATTCATAAAACAAACATTACTTTTATCTATTAATTTCTTTATGATTTGGACCCATATTGTATCAAATTTAACATTTCAGTAAGCTAAATTAACGACTTTAAAAAGTTACCAAAATAAAATTCATCAATAAATTGATTTCTTATTACTTTTTCTTTTTTATGCTTTTATCTTACAAAACAAAACACAACTTCTTTCGAAAGTTTGAAAATTGATTAAAAAGAAAGGAAGCCTTAAAATCAAAATATACCCATCAAACTGCATTATCCATCTCGAAGATCTTTCACCTAAAATTCAGCAAGAAACTGAACTTATTAAGCTAAAGTGGACAAAGCAAATGGAACTTTATTTTGTGCCTTTGCCAAATAAACATGGATTTTTCCAATATTGATGGGATTTCAGGGCTCCCCGCAGTGTTCAAATCCCAACTCAAAATGGTCAGTGATGGTTATTATTGGATTCTCTCCCTTAGAAAAAAGAAGATGCTCTCAAATCTGCAAAACTTTATTCCAAAATGGCCAACACCATCCTAATACAAAACAGCTCAAGGGACCCCTCTTGCTCTTAAAAGCAACCCCAATAATATTCCCATGAAATGTAAACTAATCACTCTACAGTCACTTCATTTTCCATCCTTTTATGGGGATTTCCCTATTCCCCATGCATTTTGATCGACCCATAAAATCAAATGCAGATTATAGAAAGGGGGGCTTGTTTCTTTTCTGGGTTTTCCTTTTTTACAATTTTCCCCCATTCTCTTGCTGTTGTTCGAGTTCCAATGGAGGTTTTTAGATGCCTGTGCTCCAAATTTCTTGTGTTTTTGTTGCTTTCTGTAGCGGCATCTGCCACTGATCCTTACTCTGAAGCACTTTTGAGCTTGAAATCTGAATTTTTTGATGGTTTTGGCAGTTTGAGCGATTGGACTGTGCCTTCTGGAGAATACCCATCTGGGAAAATCCATGGCTGTTCTTGGTCTGGAATCAAGTGCGATAAGAATTCCTCCATTGTTATTGGAATCGACCTCTCGATGAAGAGGCTTGGTGGGGCGATTTCTGGTGAGCAGTTTCATGTATTCAAAGAACTGGTTGATCTTAATCTGAGCCATAATTTTTTGTCTGGGAAGCTTCCTGTTGGAATCTTCAATCTCACTAATCTTAGAAGTTTGGACATTAGTAGAAACAATTTTTCTGGTCCCTTTCCTTTTGGGATTTCTGTTCTTCAAAATTTGGTTGTTTTTGACGCTTTTAGCAATAGCTTTTCTGGTTCATTGCCTGTTGATCTTTCAGAGCTTGAAAATCTCAAGTTTCTCAACTTAGCTGGGAGCTATTTCAAGGGACCAATTCCATCAGAATATGGTTCTTTCAAAAAACTTGAGTTCATTCATCTTGCTGGGAACTTTCTCAGTGGAAACTTACCCCCAGAATTGGGCAAACTCAAAACTGTGACCCATATGGAAATTGGCTACAACAGTTACCAGGGAAGTCTCCCATGGGAATTTGGCAACATGAGTAACCTTCAATATCTTGATATTGCAGGTGGGAATCTCTCTGGTCCAATTCCAAAAGAACTGAGTAATCTCACAAAACTTGAGTCTCTTTTCCTTTTCAAGAACCAGCTCACTGGATTTTTGCCCGAGGAACTGAGCAGAATCACCTCTCTGGTAGATTTAGATCTCTCTGATAACCATATTTCTGGTTCTATTCCAGAAAGCTTTTCAGAGTTGAAGAATCTTAGATTGCTCAGTCTTATGTACAATGAAATGACTGGTTCTGTTCCAAAAGGCATTGCAGAGCTTCCTTCAATGGAGACTCTTCTCATATGGAGCAATCAGTTTTCCGGGTCACTTCCAACCAACTTGGGAAGCAACAGAAAGCTTAAATGGGTTGATGTTTCCACTAACAATTTTGTGGGTGCCATCCCACCAGATATCTGTCTAGGAGGTGTACTTTTTAAGCTGATCCTGTTTTCAAATAAGTTCAGTGGTGGACTTTCCCCATCTCTCTCGAATTGTTCTTCTCTCATTCGGTTGCGGTTA
Source organism: Momordica charantia (assembly GCF_013281855.1). Taxonomy (NCBI): domain Eukaryota; kingdom Viridiplantae; phylum Streptophyta; class Magnoliopsida; order Cucurbitales; family Cucurbitaceae; genus Momordica; species Momordica charantia. The sequence goes on from NW_028275166.1 coordinate 33,494,369, forward strand.
GAGGATAACTCATTTTCGGGTGATATCTCTCTGAAGTTTAGTCATCTTCCTGATATCTCATACATAGATCTCTCTAGAAACAATTTTACTGGAGGAATCCCTTCAGTTATAAACAAAGCATCCAACCTTCAATACTTTAATATCTCTCATAATCCAATACTAGGAGGTGATTTTCCTGCAGAAACGTGGACTTTACCCCTTCTTCAAAACTTTTCAGCCTCTGATTGTGCCATAAGAGGAAACATTCCCAAGTTTCAGCTCTGTAAATCTATTTCTGTTATTGAATTGAACGGTAACAATCTATCAGGAAAGGTCCCAGAAAGCATTTCAAGTTGTCAGGCTCTTGTAAGGATGGATTTGTCTGAAAACAATCTCTCAGGTCAAATACCTGAGGAACTTGCACATCTACCTTCTCTTAGCATCCTTGACCTATCCCACAACAAGTTCAATGGATCGATACCCAATAAGTTCCGGGATTCGTTGAGCTTGCTTCTGCTAAATATCTCTTTCAATGATATCTCTGGTTCCATCCCTGAGAAAGAAGTGTTCCAGTCAATGGGCAGCAGTGCATTTTCTGGAAATCCAAAGCTATGTGGAGAACCGCTGCGACCGTGTTCGAGTTCTTTGGCAATACTTGGAGGCAAAGGAATGGGGAAGCTTATACTTGTCCTGATAGTGTGTGCAGGTCTAGCTATAGTCGCTACGATAACCATTGCGTGGATTTTCTTCTTCCGAAAAGGGAGCAAAGGCAAATGGAAGATGGTGTCATTCACTGGACTTCCCCCATTCACGGCTAATGATATTCTTCGGAGTTTTGACTCCACTGAATCTAAGGAAGCGATATCACCATTGTCTGCTTCAATTTTCAAAGCAGTTCTGCCCACTGGAATCACAGTGTCTGTAAAGAAGATAGAATGGGAAGCAAAAAGAATGAAGCCGATGTCAGATTTCATAACCAAATTAGGTAGTTTGAGGCACAAGAATTTGGTCAGATTGCTGGGATTCTGTTACAACAAACAGATGGTTTATCTTTTGTATGATTACTTGCCCAATGGAAATCTTGCAGAGAAAATTTCAGTGAAAAGGGAATGGCAAAATAAACTCAAACTCACGGTGGGAATAGCAAGGGGACTCCACTTTCTTCACCATGACTGTTATCCTGCAATCCCCCATGGAGATTTGAAGTCGACTAACATCATATTTGATGAAAATATGGAACCCCGTCTGGCAGAATTCGGACTCCGATTCCTACAACAGCTAAACGAAGATCCATTTTCGTCCCCGTCCATGACGAAAGAAGCAGGTATACCAAACAGTAAACATTTCTTCTCCACATTACATAAGATGTCCATACAGATTGCTTATTTCAGAAAACACAAACATTTTCCAAAAGTAGTTATTCTGATATATTCTCATCTGGGACAGGCGAATTCAACAATGCAACAGAGGAGGAGCTGTGGATTGATGTTCATAGTTTTGGGGAGATCATCCTGGAAATTTTAAGCAACGGTCGCTTAACGACTGCTGGATCGAGCACACAGAACAAAGCAAGAGATCTTCTATTGAGAGAAATATACAAAGAAAATGGGATTCTCTCTCCCAATTCGTCATCACAAGAGGAGATAAAACAGGTGCTTGATATAGCTTTGCTATGCACTAGGAGCAGGCCTTCCAACAGGCCATCCATGGAAGATGTGTTAAAGCTATTATCAGAAGTAAAACCACAGGTAAAATCATAAGACTTTGAAGAAGGAACTTTCTACTTTTGGTTTCACTTTTACCCACAAAGAAAAAAAGAATAGTATAGATTGTAAGTCTGTAAGTAGTAATTTATAGAATTTCTGTGCAATATATATTGTTTCCATTTCTTTGGTACTATTATCAGTAGTGTTTTTGGTGTATACAAGTTTATTTAGTTCAAAATATGTTGGGTGGGGATTTGAACCTTCGACATTTTTGTCAAGAATTTATACTTTTATCCGTTGAGATATGTTCAAATTGACTATTTATATTAATGTTCGTGAACATGCTCTATTTTTCTAAATCGAATTCTTTTTGGGGTTTGTATAATAAGTGCTATCTTTATATCTGGATTATGGATTTGATTCTGGACTATTTTCGTATCGGGTCATTCTTTGTTCTAGTCGACGTAAATTTTTTTTAAATTATACCTTACGAATTCATCCTTTAGCAATGACGATAGAAAAAAAAAACATCGAGTCTTCGCTCGAATAATCTAATATGATATTGGTTTAATAGAGCTTTACTATGAACTCAACATTTTTGTTTAGCATCCAAGAATTTCATTTTTTCATTTTTTTTTCAATAGGGTGAGTATTTGAATTCGTGACCTTTTGGTTGTAAACGAGTGTCTCAATCAGTTGAGCTATGTTAAAGTTGATAATAACATTTTTGCTCAACAATCAATTCTTTCATCCACATGGTTAAATTTAGAATATGGCTCTAATACCACTTCATATGATGGTGATCTTTATGTCCATGTTAGAACATTAGTATGTATTCCTTTTAGATTTAAGCCTACTAGATTTGATTATGGACTCGACTCGAAAGATCTCATGAAATGTCGTTACTTCATTGTTTCTTAACTTCGAGGAACTAAAAACCTAAATCTATAAGCCTTAAAACTCATCTTATTAGTTAGTTGGCCCAAAATTAATCTACTTTGGCACGGGTAAGTTGTCACGTTACAAATGAGTGTTAAATAAACGGAATTAAATATATGTCTATTAAATATAAAATTGAAAGTTTAAGAATATGAAATAGCATAGTCTTAATAGATAAGACATCAAAATGGTAATTTAATCCATAAAAAGTGAACATATTATAATTATCAAGTTAACTAGTGTTTAATAAATTTTTAAAATGTTATACTCCCATCATTAAAAAAAATTTATTCACATTTTGTTTTCCTGACTTTTTATTTTTACGTTTTTAATCGATAATATATATTGAGTTATGTTCAATGTTTTGTTTTATTGTCTTTAAACTATTATAGAATAAATTTTTAAAAAATATAACTGATGTTTTAAATATCGATGGAAATTTCGAAGTCTAAATATTATGAAAATGTCAAGAAAAATAGAAAATATGCCGACGTCGATTGAATTTTTGAAAAAAATAAAATTAAAAATTCATAACAAATAAAGATTTCCATTCTTTTTAAATAAGTAACAAATTATGAATACTAATATTAAGTTTATAGTAATGATATTTTATCAATTTTTTTTTGCAATGGTATGATAATGTTAATTCACTAACCTAAGAAAATATTGGAAGGAAATTTAATACACTATAGCACGCGCCTTCAGACGCGCGTGGTTAACGAGAACTCAGATGACCCATTTTCCCGCCAAGTGCTTCCTTCCCGCCAAAACTATTGCGCTCATAAGCCTTCGCCTCCATTGCTAAACCCAGAAGAAAAAACTGAAAGCTCCGTCGAGAGAGAAGGGTTTCGGTGTTTTAGAGGGAAAAGCTTATTCTTAGACGCAGAAATGTCGGGCTGGGATGAAGGGGGAATCTACTACAGCGACCAGGCGCAATCCCTCGGAGACGGAACCGGCGGCGGCCGCGCCGGAGATGCCGAAGAGAAGGCCACTCATCACTCGGTCCTTCGGAAATTCAAGGAGTTCATCCGTGGATTTGAAGCCGACAAGAATGTCTTCCCCTACAGAGAGAGCCTTCTTCATAACCCGAAATTTCTTCGCGTTGATATGGAGGACGTTAACGCTTTTGACTCCGATCTTCCGGCGAAGCTTCGATCTGCTCCTGCCGATTACTTGCCCTTGGTAATTGAACATATTGGGTCTAGTTATTGATTGTTGATTTCTAGGTTTTCTCAGAAAATTTTAAAGTTTTTGGTTATTTCCCTCTTTTGGCAGTTTGAGACTGCTGCAGCGGAGGTTTTAATGAATCTCAAGACGAAGGTGGCCGGTGAGACTGGAGAAATGGTGGAGCCCGTGCCCGGGGATGTTCAAATTCTTCTAACGTCGAAGGAGGATCCAGTCTCCATGCGGTCCCTTGGGGTTAGTGAATTTTCTCCGTTTTCTTGAACTGAAACTAGACTATAAAGAAGCAATTAAAGTTCAAGTTTCTAACTGTAAAGGAAGTACATTTTTCCCAATTAAAGGCCAATACTTACTAGTATTCTTCGGACCTTAATATTTCTGTAATCGTGGGCAGGCTCAATATATTTCAAAACTTGTTAAGATATCTGGAATCACAATAGCTGCGTCAAGGACCAAGGCAAAGGCAACCTATGTGACCTTATTGTGCAAGAATTGTAGAAGTACCGTAAGAGTTCCATGTCGGCCAGGACTTGGAGGGGCAATTGTTCCTCGATCATGTAATCATATGCCCCAGGTATATCCCTCGCTATGACTTTCTTTAAATTAGTTTGAGTTGTTAGTTTAGACTGAAACTTTTACGTGGTTTGAAATTCATGTAGGCGGGAGAAGAACCATGCCCACTGGATCCTTGGATTGTGGTTCCTGACAAGAGCATGTATGTTGATCAACAGACATTAAAACTGCAGGAAAACCCAGAAGTAAGGAATTGATTGTAACAGATTATGGTGAAGATTAGTTTTCTATGCAGCTAATCTGTAGCAACTAACGTTGTTTCTTCTGGATATTGAAGGATGTTCCAACTGGGGAACTTCCTAGGAACATGCTTCTATCGGTAGATCGCCATCTTGTTCAAACAATTGTTCCAGGCACTAGATTGACCATCATGGGGATATATAGTATTTATCAAGCTGCCAATTCTTCCGCATCGTGAGAAACATCATTCTTTGATATGCATAATCAATGCCTTTGAGTTGTATTTCCTGCAACTGACTGATTTTTTCTGAACTTAACTTTGCAGCCACAAAGGAGCAGTTGCAATTAGACAGCCTTATATTAGGGTTGTAGGAATTGAAGAATCTAATGAAGCCAACTCTCGAGGCCCTGCATCTTTCACAACAGAAGATGTAAGTGGTTCAATCGTCTGTAAAAATTTATCGAATTCTATCTTCTACTTGATGCTAGTGTTTATCACATGTGGGCGACATCTTTAAAGAATCACACTAGTACAATGGAATGTATAGTTAATTGATCTACCGTCAAACTTTTAAGCTTTGCCATTTAATTACGGTCAGACTTCAGAGTGTATCTTGAAAGATTCTACCATTCCTAGACGAATCTTGGTTAGAATTAGGAACTTGAACGATAAATAATTTGTCTTAGCGAGGTTACCAAATTCTTTATAGATTTCTCAAATGTTGCATGTTGAGAGTATGCACATGATAAGTTCCAGTGCAACTCTACCATCTCCTTTTTCTAATGGACAAACATGGTGGAAAAACTCACAGATAGAAGAGTTCAAAAAGTTTGCAGCAGAGCCTGATGTGTATAAAAGCATATGTTCAAAGATTGCCCCCTCTATATTTGGTCATGATGATGTGAAGAAGGCTGTAGCTTGTCTTCTGTTCGGAGGATCCAGGAAGGTATGTCATGGACTGTAATGCTTAACTTCAATTATTATTTGGTCTCTATAATCTTCAATTTTTCAATGAGCAGAATTTGCCGGATGGGGTTAAGTTAAGAGGTGATATTAATGTATTACTTTTGGGGGACCCGTCTACAGCTAAGTCCCAGGTTAGTTGATTCAAGAGTTTGTGGATACACGTCTTACAGAAAACGGAAAAAAGAAAGAAAGAAAGAGATTACGGATATATTATATTCAAGTCACTGAATGCTACTGTAGTTTGTCATTTGTTTTTACCATGTTCCCTTGTATTGATACAAATCCACCAATTGCCCCACCCAGTTTCTCAAGTTTGTTGAGAAGACAGCTCCAGTTGCTGTTTATACTTCTGGAAAAGGTTCATCAGCTGCTGGTCTTACAGCTTCAGTGATACGAGATAGCAGCTCTGTGAGTGCTCAGTTTCATTTTGCTTGTACATAAGTATTAACGGTTTTGAATTGTTCTTTAAAAACATTTTCAATTTAATGGAGTTGTTTTCTTCCTTCATGATAAAAAGGTTGCCTGATTTTTTTTTTCTCACATATCTGTGCAATCCAGCGAGAGTTCTATCTTGAAGGAGGTGCAATGGTTCTGGCTGATGGAGGTGTTGTCTGCATTGATGAGTTTGACAAAATGAGATCAGAGGATAGGTAAACCTAAAATGATTTCAGTTCTCTCCATCTAAGATCCTCATGTAATTTTTGAAATCCTTATTCTGCTTTTAGAGTTGCTATCCATGAAGCCATGGAACAACAGACAATATCAATCGCAAAAGCCGGAATAACAACGGTTCTTAATTCCAGAACCTCAGTGCTTGCAGCTGCTAATCCTCCATCAGGACGTTATGATGACCTTAAGGTCTTTATTCATATTTATTGTTTAAAACCTGTTTTTTAAGTTTCTTAATTGTCTGGCTTAATATGCCATGTGTTCATCTGCGTTTCAGACGGCACAGGATAACATTGATTTGCAGACAACAATTCTCTCAAGATTTGATCTAATTTTCATTGTGAAAGATATAAGGATGTACAGTCAAGACAAGGTAATTGTGAAGCTTGCTCTTCAATTACTTCAACTTAAAATGCCATTTTTTCTTTCCGTGTATTGATTTATACTTGCCTCTATTTTCTTGAGTTTTAACGTGAACTCAAGAAACGACATGTCATGGAGTTTTTGGCACAATGGGTTGTCAATTTTGTCTTTATAAGGGTGTATTATTATTTATTACTAAGTTTCATTGACATCGGAATAAGAAGTGATTATAGGTTGGTTTTGTTTCCAAAACTCATGGGGATAGTGTCATTCTACCCTGTTCTAATGGCAATGATTTTATAATAACTGCAGATTATAGCAAGCCATATAATAAAAGTTCATGCATCTGCTGATGCAACCTTGGGTGAAAATAGAGCTTCTAAAGAAGAGAATTGGTTAAAGAGGTGAGGTGAAGTTATAAAGAGAGTCGTCATATATGCTGCTTCTCTAATCCTTCTGGTTACTCAACTATCTGAATTGAAATTTTGGCAGGTATATTCAATATTGTCGAACTAAATGCCATCCCCGTTTGACAGAGTCTGCATCCACAATGCTGCAGAATAGTTATGTTAAAATCAGACAGGTTAGCTTGTGCCTTGAATATTTCACTTTCTAAATTGATTTGTTCATGAATTGAGCTCTGAATGCTTAATCTTTTTTGTGTCTTCCAATTCCAATTGATTCTTAACCTTCCAGCTATGAAATTTTTGCTGCAAAATAGTTTGGCTTTGCTGAGTTGATTACTTAATTGGCTCACATTGTAGGACATGAGACAACAAGCAAATGAAACAGGGGAGGCTGCTGCAATTCCGATTACAGTAAGACAGCTGGAAGCTATTGTAAGGTTAAGCGAGGCACTTGCGAAAATGAAGTTGTAAGTATTAGTTTTATCTCAATACCAACTTCTTCTCCTGTCATATTGCTTTTGCCCATTTAAGAATGAAATTTGAACAACATGAGAAAGAGCTTTTATTTTTTTATGAAAATGTATAAATTGCTTTCGTGTGGAAGCTTCTCATATTGTTAAGGAGTGATGACTTTTTGATAGTCATGAATTTAAGAATAGCTTGTAACTAAATGCTGTGGGAAAACTTTTCGTTGAGATGCTCGAAGTTTCTAGATTAATCAGAAGTGATGTAGTTTTCCCATTGATTCAGAGCATAAGTTTTATACTTGAAGTAATATGGATCTGAACTGTTTGGTTTTGCTAAATATAGTTGCTCGTAAATTGCAAAGTAGTGGGAGTAGGTTTTAGTCGTGTTTTTACATGTGGAATGACTTATATAAACTGATTATAGAATTTGCATTTGGCATTTTGAAACTATGAAGCCAAAAGTTAAGAATTGATTCTCTAAAGCCAAAGAAAATGTGTAAGTAGTTATTGTCATTGTGTTTTATATTGTAATCATCCAGATGAAAATTTTGCTGTTAATTTCCACGTAAGCCAAAGTGTCTGGAATATCAGACTGTTGATGCTAAAATTTGGTGTCATCAAAAGCGGAAACAAAATTTGTAAGCGGCTTTCTGTTTTCAGACATTTGAAGGATAACCATTGTGTAGTAGAAAAAGACAATAAATTGATTTGATTGTTATTTTTATTGATCAACTTTAAGAACATTAATTTATTAGTTATTGAGCTAACTAATTATTATTGATTAATCATTATGATTAAAGTTTTGGTTATTTTAAATGTTATTTTACATCCTTAGCATTGTTTCAACTATATTTGCTAGTTTCCATTTGTGTTAATCTGTTGAAAAAGAAAGTTTGCATGTCTGACAGAGAAAAAGAAGAATACTATCTGCATATTGCATATTTTATTCTTTCTCCCAAATTAATCTCGCCCCCAAATATTGTCTTAATTGACCTAACAAAAGGATTTTGCATTAACCTTTATTGATAAAATGATATTAGGTCCCATGTTGCCACCGAGGAAAATGTGCAGGAAGCTATTAGACTTTTTACCGTGTCCACAATGGACGCTGCACGCTCTGGGATTCATCAGCAAGTAAATCTGACTCCTGAAGTGGCTAATGAAATAAAGGTTGGTCTAAAACCAGAAGCTCATTTCCTCGTAGTATCACCATTTATTCTAATATTTGGTAATCTCCCCCCATAAACAGCAAGCGGAAACACAGATAAAGAGAAGAATAGGAATTGGCAACCACATATCCGAGAGAAGGCTGATTGACGAGCTCACAAGAATGGGGATGAACGAGTCAATTGTAAGCCTCTCTGAACCAAAGAAAGCTGACCATTCTTAGCATTAAACATTTGCTTGCATAGGAAGCAAAAAGCTCGGTGAATGAGGGAAAATTCCTAGTATTATGGAAGTAGATGCTTCTTCTTCCATTTACATATTGACACATCATTAAGTACTATATTACTTTATTCTATGAACACCACAACATTCTTAAATACTGCTGATTTCACAAATAATGAATGCTAAAAGTTTTTCCGTGAATAATAGGAAAATGATGGCTATAAGATAACAAACAGTTGTATATTCTTTAGTTGTTGATGTTTCAGTTCTAACTTGTGATTATGTTATCTTTGTTTGGACAGGTGCGAAGAGCTCTGATTATTATGCACCAGAGAGATGAAGTTGAATATAAAAGAGAAAGGCGTGTCATTTACCGCAAGGCATGATCATGATAAGTTATTAATTCTCTTATTGTGTCCATGGATTGATATGTGAGTATACTGCTGACTTCCACATGCATTTGATGAAGAAAATGTTATATGACGTGCACCAGAAACATCAGTAAAGTAACATTTTCATCTTCTCTCATTCCCATTATAAAGAAAGCACTTCACATAATTTCAACCTTAGCTAGAAAGAGATTGAATAGTAGTATCACTGTGTAGCTACTGGTGAAGACAGTACAAATTTACATGTAAGGATGAAGATGGTGTATTTTCTGTGCCACCTCAATCAATTTATGATTATTATTATTGTGGGTTGAATATTAGTAAAGTGATATTTTTCTCTCTTCTCTCTACATTTTTATCTTTTCGTTAAAGTCGCTTGTTGAATATTATTTTAAACAGAACTGGTGCACATGATTTGGCTCATTTACACCTGCAACATATACCAATTTTTTCTAAGATGTAATGAAAATCTAATAAGAGGGTGAAGTCAAAAAGTAACCTAAGGGGATGCTTGGAATTATTTTGGGTTAAATTCTTTCCTTTTACCCCATGCTTGCCTCAGCCAATAAAATTGCTTCACACAAAAAATGTCAAATTTCAAAAGTGTCTCAATAGGAGTATAGTTAATAAATGGTATTTATTATTATAAAAGAATGTCTGAATTCCCTAACATCTAAAAAGAATCAATACCCATGGTACATAAATTCTCTTCTTTTTTCTATCTTTTTTGTAGGTATCGTGTGTAATTTCTTTAAAAAAGAATAAGAAAAAAAAAAGATACAACAAATCTCATTCTTCTGCATCCATCTTTATGATCGTTAAAAATAGAGAGAGAGAAAGAGAGAGAGAGATATATATATATATATATATATATATATATATATCTCCTCCAAATTTGTCTCCATCTTTATCTCCAGCTCCTATTGAGAAAGTCTATTTAAAGTGTATAGTGTTGCTGTATGGTTTCAGTATCCAGGCCTTTCAGCTTCATCACTGATTCAACATGACCCTTCAGAGTGAACAGCTCTTTCAGCCTGCAAATGTATGCTTTATTTTTAATCATACGTTCTGATTCATCCTGAAGGAAACAAAAAGTTACTGCTCAAATATTGGGTTTTTCGAAACTTTAGTTGATCTAGGATCATAATCATGATGATATCTCCTAACATAATTTTATGCTAATGTTCATAACTTGTAAAAGAGTTTGAGCATTTATTGTATTGCATTTACCTGGCAACTTCAGCTCTTCTCTTTGCCTGTTCTGCGATCTCGGACAGCTCTCGGTAGCTACTACTGTCGCTAAATAGGGCTTCCGGTTGCTGTAAGCCATGAAGCGAACGTTGGGCCAATGCCCACTGTGCCTCCCTCTCTCCCTTTCCATAATCCTTCTTAGTTGTAAATGCAGTCTGAGGTAAAGAAACAAGTCAAAGTGTAGTGAGATAAAGAGTAAGAGAGAAGAGTCATCCATTTTTACTCTCAGTTTCAGCATTTTCAAATTGGATGAAGCTTTGACAAACCTTGTTTTGAAGCATATTATCCCATGCCTTCCCGCTCAATCCGTAGCGGATGATGAACTTGAGGACATCAAGGGGGAAGTAAGTGATGATGCTATAAATCCAGATCACTCCTGCCCATCCCCAACCGATGCCGTGAATTCTAGCAAAGTCCCATTCAGCATACACGGCAATTACAGTTGCCAACTGACAAAAATGTGCAGCAGCATTAAGATAACGTCATATGTAAATCATTCTGAGAGAATTCATATCAAAAATTTCAGGGAGGGAAAGACAGCATAACTCACCAGCTGAGCTATTAGGAATGCTCCGACTAGCAAAAGACCGGGGCGTTCGACAAAGGACCAGCTCCTTGACCTTGTCACGAAGATGAGGGCTTGACTGATGATGCTCACTTGGAGGTAAAGAGCAGAGTTAAGCTCAGTCAAATTATCACTGATTGGCTTTACCCCAAATGTTTCCTGAAAATTAGATTAGACAGAATAGTAAATTTAGATGATGAATTCTGTTTTCAACTTTTCTATCATTCTTGTCCTAGGGAATTTAGAACTATGCTCATATTTTCTTACTGGGAAGAAATCAGTCTCATGTGCGAGCCAGAAGAAGACCACGGTCATGATCGCCATGTACGTTCCGAGGACAACACCAGTGGCAAAAATTTCGTTTAGCTTCCAAGAATCAGGCATGGGAGATGGCTTCACTCTATCCTTTGAGATGGTCATGATGGTTCCATCATTCAAAATGGCAATAATCAAGACCATGAAAGGTGAGAAGTCGAACTTCCAGATTAGAGCTACAAGCATGAATCCCAACACGATACGGATTGTGATGGAAACTGCATAGATTGTGTAGTTCTTCATCCGTTGAAAGATGGCCCTGCTTGTTAAGACCGCACTCACGATCACACTGAGACCCGGTTCTGTTAAAACAATGTCGGATGCACCCCTTGCTGCATCAGTTGCATCAGCCACAGCAATTCCAATGTCGGCCTTCTTGAGTGCAGGGGCATCGTTTACACCATCACCAGTCATCCCGCAAATGTGCTTCCTCTCTTGAAGCTTTTTAACAATTTCATATTTGTGTTCTGCAAATCGAAGCTTAATAAGAATATGTTCTTTTCAAGAAAGATGAGAAAAAAAACACTTTGATTTTCTATAGTTCGTTTAAGTTTATAATGTTATTACCTGGGAAGACACCAGCAAATCCGTCAGCCTTCTCAATAAGTTCATCTACAGGAAGGCTGGCAATGGATTCATCCTTGCTCTGACCAAGTAAGGAAGATGATGGATACATATTGGTGCCCATCCCGAGCCTGCGACCGGTCTCTTTCCCAATGGCCAATTGATCACCAGTGATCATCTTAACATTCACCCCAAGTTCGAGAGCTCGACGAATAGTCTCTGCACTATCATGCCTTGGAGGATCAAAGAGAGGCAACAAGCCCACAAAGTCCCATGGCTCTCCAGCACTCTCTTTGGTTTTCTCTAGAACAGTCTAAGATAGAGATGAAGTTCAAAGCTTCAGTACTTTCTTATTCCATAACAAAACTTAACCATGAGTATTGCACATTCGTGATTGCTCACCTGGCGAGAAACAGCTAGAGAACGGAGACCACGATCTGCATAATTGGCGATTATATCATGAGCCTTCTTCCTTATCTCCCCTTTGAGGTTACAAAGGTCAATGATCTGATTGACCAGAGAGGAAGTTAATAAAGAAACCAGAAACTTGAAAAAATGGCTAATGGAATTATTACATTCATTTACCTGCTCAGGAGCACCCTTGCTACTTCTATGCCAGTTTCCATTACTGTCAATGTAGGTGATGGCAGTGCGTTTCTCAACAGGATTGAAAGGCAGGAAATGCACCTCAGTGATCCCTGCTCTGGCCTAAATCCCCCAAGAAACATGTCAAAAAAAGTTGCTTCATGTTAACTTATGAATCATAGGTAGGATGAAGGACCATCGGTAAGAAACGACGAATGTTAGAATAAGATTTTGTTTACCTCCTTAGAATCACCCAACATCCCGACAATCGATGCATCAATAGCATCCTGGTTCTCAACTCTGGAAGCTCTTGCAGCCAGCAGGAGCAAGGTGTCTGGATCAGCACCCTTTGAAAATACCTGTATCCATCACCTATGATCAGAAACTTTACTCACGAGTATCGAAGTTATCTAGAAAGACTAGAGTTGTAAGATTTTTGTTCATACTTCAATCAGACTTTTGTCCACTGTAAGCTTGTTGAGGGTGAGAGTCCCAGTTTTGTCACTGCATAGTACATCCATTCCTGCCATCTCTTCAATGGCAGTCATTCTTTTTGTTATAGCACCTTGTTCCGCTAGGCGGTGAGAACCGATCGCCATGGTGACTGACAACACCGTGGGCATGGCAATGGGAATGCCACCAATGAGAAGAACCAGCAGGTTGTCAATGCCCTCTCTATATGCCCTGTTCTGGATTGGGTACATCACTATGATCTCAATAAGCATTCCTATGGCAATGGAGCAGATGCAGAAGTTACCAATGGCTGTCAGCACCTGATTAATAACAAACAACCCATCAATTTTGCTGTCAAAAAGTTCTGAAAGATAACAGCAAGCCCCAGAAGATATCATACCTTTTGGAAATGGCCAACTTGGTTGGTACTATCAACAAGATGAGCGGCCTTGCCGAAGAAGGTGTGGACACCGGTGGCAATGACAACAGCCTCAATTTCTCCTTGTTTACAAGTTGAGCCGGAGAATACCTCGTCGCCCGGGTGCTTGGTAACGGGCAAGGATTCGCCGGTGAGAGCAGATTGGTCAATCTTAAGAGGATCTCCTTCCAGGAGTCTGGCATCAGCAGGGACAATATCCCCCAACTTGATGCTGATCAAGTCTCCTGGTACTAAAATAGCTGCCTCTTCCTCACTCCATTTTCCATCTCTCAAAACCTACAAAGTTCCATTGAAATTAGTCATATAAACATCTAAAATGGATAGCAATGCCCAAAGAATGGGAACTTTCAGAGAACATTATGGGGAAATACATACCTTGGTTTTGGGAGCAAGACCTGCCATTAGAGCAGCAGCTGCATTACCTGCATTGTTCTCTTCAATGAAGCTAATGGTGGAGTTGATAATGAGCAACACCACTATTCCGACGAAATCTTGCCAGTCAGGAGGCTTTCCCTGCATTGTTCGATCTCGTTAGCTCAACATACCAAAGAGATAGAGAGCGGGAAAAGCTAAGAAGCATGACACTTAAGTTTGGGTAATGTATCTGCATCTGATCTGATATGACACTTCGACACTTAGGCACAATATGTGTTTGATACTAATTCTACAAAGTGAATATGAGTCTCATGCTGTTAGGCATATTTCCATATTTCCAATCATTGTTAATCTTAGACTTAAATAGTAATATAGGACAAAAAATAATGGTTTAAATCTACCATTACTATTATATTTGTCACTTATTATCCGTTAATACTCGTCTCAGTCGGCCTATGCGAATCCTCTACATGGCCACATTAGCATGTTAATACATATATTTGAAACTACATTGCTCATCTTTTAAAATCAAAATAAAGACAAAGACTAAAATGTTCCTTTTTAAAAGTTAGACTAAAATAGAAGTTTTGAGAGTTCATAACTAAAATGGACATTTTGAAAACCGATGAATTAAAATGGAAAACTTTTTTTATAGTCTAGTGACTAAAATGAGATTTAAACCCAATTTTTTTTAAGCATAAAAATTCACAAGTTTATAGACTTCAAAACTTCTTGAAAAATGATATACATTTCTTATCTCCATGTCCGTATTCTAGATTTTTAGAAAATGACATGTCATCGTGTCGATATCCATGCTTTTGAGAGAGAGAGAGAGAAATGAGTACCCCTCCATTGGCCAAGACAATAGCCATGATAGCAGCAGACTCCATGACCCATGATAGGGGATTCCACATGAAGCCCAAGAACTTGAGGAATTTGCTCTCTTTTTTCTCCTCAAGTTTGTTAGGGCCAAAGATTTGGAGCCTCTTTTCCCCTTCCTCAGATGACAAACCATTTTTGGTACATTTCAGCTGCTCAAAAACCTCCTCAATCGGAATCCTCTCCTACACAAATAAACAAACAAAATCATTCAATTCAAAACCCCACCAAAACAAAACACACAAAAGCAATCAAAACAGAGTCTGATTCACATACCAGATCAACATTCTCATTTCTAACATCTTCCAAGGAAATGTCGGCCATGTTTTAATCAGGCAAAACCCAAGAAATAGGAGAAGTGAAGAAGGTAAAAGATTTCTCTCTCTCTCTCTCTCTCTCTCTCTCTCTCTCTCTCTCTCTCAGAGAAAGAGGAAAGAGAAGTAAAACGAACAGAGGGGACAGATGCTCAGAATGAGAAATGTTGCAAAGGGGTTGTTTGAAATTGTGGTTTTTATAGTGGAGGGAGGTCTGTGAAGATGGAGAAAAATGGGGAAATGAACCCATGAAAGCCATCAAAACTCGGAGCTTCAGTCCAAGTCTAATGGTTTCTCTGGCGCCACCCCACCACACATCCCTTTACAATCTACATTTCTATTTAAAGCTCTCTCTCTCTCTCACTCTGTTTTCCTTTTTTCAGTTCAATAGTCGTGGGGTGGGGATTAATCTTTGACCGTACCTTTTTTTCCCTTTTTTTTCACACACGTGAGAATCCAAAGTCAGCAACTTTTTTTTATGGGAGATAGGTGTGTTCAACTTTCTTAAGGGATACTTTCCACTTATATATTGAATTTGCCCACCTAACCATCGCTCAACTAGTTAATGTATGTATATTCATTGAATTTTCATTCCTACTGGTTGACACATATATTCAAAGTTTGAATTATCGTTCCTACATATTTTTGCATTAAAAAACTATTTATATTTATCAATGGGTTTGGTTCATTAGTTACACCCTATAAACGTTTGTTTTGGTTACTATACTTTTAGAAAGTGACTAATTTGGTCGCTATATACAAAATTATAACACAATTTTTTACATACAATGAACTTACTGATTTAGGTAACTATCTCCGACCAAGTGATCGTGAGTTCGAATCTCCACATTTACATGTTTTATTAAATTTAACGTGTGAAGTGTTATATTAAAATTATGATGAAAAGAAACGAGATAAAATCGGTGAAAATTTCTAAGTAATTTAAAAGTTTGTGCACTTATCTAGATAACATGATCAAAAAAATCAAACTTATAATCAACCCTAAGTTTGTGCATTTTAAAATCTTGTCCGCATTAAAGCAAAAAATGGATTCGTCAACATGACTTAAAGAAAATTAGAATAAATACAACTTTTTTTAGTAAAAAAGTGAGATGAAAATTTGAACTCGTGATTTTTTATCAGGAATATATCTCAATTATCATCGAACTAAGTTCATGGGTTTGCAGAACAAATACACCTCTATTCTCTATTAACGAAAAGATAGAAATTAAAATTATACAAGCTACCACCCAATGCATGGTCTAAGTTTTCTTTCTCCACTGATCCGAGGCTGTGTTAGCAAGAGAGAGATTTTCATCGTCGGCTGCAATGTTGGAAGCAAAGTAACCAAGCAATTCCAAGTCCATTTTAACACTTGAAATCTTCAACTTTATGGTTTCTTCATCTTCGTAGGCAATCCAAGTTGAATCACTGTATGTATAGGCAATTGCAAACCTCTGGTCCAACGCCACATTATTGGCATCCTTCTCAGCTATAAATTTCTTAACATTTCTATACTCTATGAGCCCTTCCATGGAAATATCCTCTCCTTGAGCTGCTCCATGGGCTGCTGAAAACACTTGGTGATTTTCAGAACTATTAAGCTTCCATGCCCAACCATGGAAGGGAATTCCAAATACCATCATTTTACTATGCAAACCTACCTCAATCCATATTTTGATACCTGAAAATTCAACATAAATAAGTGTTAGATATCCAATATATGAATAAATTTATCCAATCCATCAGCTTAATATTTTGAGTTGAAGGATGGTTTATTCATCCTTAACATAGTATTAGAGCGAAAGCTCATGTATTCAAAATCCTCTGTATTGTTTTTTCCTCTCCATTTACAATGATTTCTAGATATCCAACTTATTCACTTAAGCTTTCGAGTTCGAATCCGTGAATATTGAATATAATAGGTAATATGGATCATGTATAAATGATTTGAAACTAGAACAGGTAATTAGGTAATTAGGTTTCGTGTTTCTCGTTTTCAATTTTATTAAGAAATCTAAGCATTTAGCAACTATTTATGTATCTTTTGTTTCTCATTTTCTAGAAACATTCTAAAAAACATGTTTTTTTTCTTTTTATTCTCGTTTCTAATTTATTCTAACATAAATAAAAATATGATTTTATCATTCTTGAATCCATGGGTGTTGGAGACCATACAATTCTATTTTTCTTTATTAAAAGGAGGAAATAGAAACAAAAAATGAGAATATTACCAAACGGATCCTAAATCTTAAATAAATTAAACAATACCGAAGGATCCACACAAGTCTCTTCTCCTTGGATTGAAGAATGCTGAGGACGGTCCAGTTTCATTGCTTGACGAAGCGGGAGTGAAAATATCATAAGCAATCACATTAACCCAATCCAAAGTTCTTATCATTACTTGAGTTGGATAAGTAATATTCTCCATATGAGGCGAGTAGAAGACTGTAGCAACAAGAATCAACTTTGGCAGACTAGATTTTGTGGTTTCTCTAATAATAGCATTGTGACACTCAATAATGAGAGTTTCAAAGTTGGCCATGTCCTCCACAGAAGAAGGGTAGAGCCACTGAAGATCAAGGCCATCAAAATTGCCCTCTCTTGCTTTGGCAATGGTGGTTCTAACAAAGGCTGCACGATGGAAAAAACTGGCAGCCATGGCAGCAAATCTCTCAGCTTTTGCATCATCTCCTCCAATGGACAGCAAAGTTTTCAGTTCAGGGTTATTTTGTTTGACAGTTTTGGAAAACTCATGAATTAGGAGTTTTTGTGAATCAGAAATGGAGAGTTCATAAGTTTGGGAGTTGAGACCAGCATGAGCACAAAAGAGATGGGTGAAAAGATTGGCATCAATTTTGGAAGCTGGAAACTGGGTGTTGGTGTGGGTGAACCAATACCCAGCATTCACAAAGAGATCATTGGAGGCCATTAGAGAGAATTTTGGGAGAAGATTAAAAGAAGAGAGAATTAAAGGAAATTGAACCATATGTGTGGTGGTTTGAAAATCAATTTGATATATACGAAATAGTCAATAATGCTCAAGAAAGCTTCCTTTTTTTGCTATATTAAAATGACCCACTAATTCATACTCTATTTGATTAAACTAATTTATCTATCTAACCTCCCTTTGTCCACTAAGTCACATACTCTATTTGATTAAATAATTAACTTATATATCTATCTAACTTCCCTTTGTCCTGTTAGCTCTAATGGGTTAAGTTTTTCCATGTATTTTAAGCCAAGAGATCCAATTTTCAGCAAGAACTTATGTCAGCTATATATATATATATAAAAGTTCAGCCTGTTGTAAAATTGAGGAACGAAACGAGGCAACGTCGGGAAATAAAATAAACAAAACAATTCAAATAATAAAAGAAAATTTAAAATGACATTTCCCACCAATTTTCAAACTCGATTTTCCACCAAATTTCTCACTAATTTCTCACCACTAATTTCTCACTTAACAATGAGCACCATATTGACCTTATATATAGGTCATGGATAAGCTTGTGGTGTGATTTATATGACACTAATAATGTCGAAAATTGAGACATGGGGCATTAGGGTTTCCACACATGGTGCATGGATAATGGAACATATGAGGTTATGAATAAAAAACACATAGAGGACATATGAAGCATAGATTATGAGACACCTTAAGATTTGGAAACTAAACCAGGGTTAGTGGGCATCTATTTAATTTAAAAAATTCATAATACAGCCCTATATATTGTGTTTTTCTCAGTTTAATTAGTAATATTTTGAAGCAAACATCATTGGCTTCTTAAATTTTAAATTACAATATGTTTTATATTAAAATTGGCTTTTTGAAATGAAATATTTAAAGATGTTATGTTATATTTAATTTTAAATATTCTAAAAAATATGTTAATGAAAAAAATAAAAACCCCCGAGCAAGAAACGGAGAACCTACCAATTTTTGTTGTTTTCAAAATTTCTTAAAAATAAGAAACGAGAAATAGGGAACAAATATCAAAGACTTATATTACTCAATTTTATTTGATAGCTAGTTCTCTAGCTTTTTTACCCCTATAATCGAGAGGACATAATAAGTTTTTTTTATTAAACTCACCTAAAAAAATTTGAACACAATTCATGGTAGGTGTGATACTATAAGGCTCTATGTCATTGTCAGTGGACTGCCCCTTACAAACTATAAATTACTCAAAAATTAAAAATAAGAAAAAAATACCTGTTAAACAAGAAACAGAAAAGCTACCCTTGGATGCTATTTTTGCACCTTTTTTTTCTTTTTAAGTGTATAGAGTTGAAAGAATTGACTATTTATCCTATTTATCTTCATCCTGGGCAGCAACATCCCAAACAAAGTAACCACACAATTTCATTATCTTAGCTTCTTTGACCTTAAATTTTACAATTTCTTGATCATCGTATCCTACTACAAGAATATTTCAGGTTTTGACAACGATAAGATTCGTCATTACGTTAAAGATTCCAAATTTGTCGCCGAAAGCCTTTGGCGATGAAAATATTTTGTCGCTGTTGAACTATCGTGAGAGGATTTCGGCAACGAAGTTTGGCTATTTTATCCATTCAGTGGATGCAGCCCTAGCCAGAGATTGATCTTCATCATCGGCTGAAATGTTCCAAAGAAAGTAACCAAGCATTTCCAAGTTTTTTTTAACTCTTGAAATCTTGAAACTTATGGTGTCTTCATCTTCGTAGGCAATCCCAGTTGAATCACAGTGTGTGTAGGCAATTGCAAACCTTTGGTCCAACACCACATTGTTGGCATCATTCTCAGCTATAAATTTCTTAACATTTCTATACTCTATGAGACCTTCCATGGAAATATCCTGTCCTTGAGCTGCTACTTGGGTTGGTGCAAACACTTGGGGATTTCTAGAACAAGTAAAGCTTCCATGCCCAACCATGGAAGGGAACTCCAAATACCATCATTTTACTAGGCAAACCTAATTGAATCCATGTTCTGATTCCTGAAAATTCAACACAATGTTAGTTAATTGTTCATTTACCATTTAGAAAGTTGGGTGAAGTTTCTTCGGTAAAGAAGAAACATGTTTTTAGAAGGGGTGGGCTAGATTTCGGAGATCAGGGAGGCCGTGAGTAATGCTTTGACTAATTGAGCTATTCTCGTATCGACAGAGAGATTAGTTCTGGTACTGAAAGATGTGCAACAACATATATGATATCTATCAACATAGGTCCTTACATGATGCTTTGCCCTCACTTACCTGCTTTCTAGAAAAATCAACTAAAGAGGTTATTAGGTCACCTGGTCATCCAACCTAAGATTGTTCCAAAGCTAAGCACGACTAACTTGAAGTTCGTATTATTGAGCCACCTAAAAAAATATGCACTTTGTTGATATAGATAATTACTATCAATTCTTTTAAGTATTTCTTAATCATGCTTATATGATTTAAGAATCTCTCCTATTTAGACGTGGTGTTGGTTCATTCATATATACCCCTCCTCTACTTGGATGTCACACATACCCTCTAACTTCCACTTAGTTTTGTCCTCAGACAACCACATCGTACTTGGGGGGAGGTCCATTATATTATATATGATACCATTTGTAACACCCATAATAGTTTTAACACACAACTAAAGCAACAATAAGGAACATATTAAAACACACCATATAGGTAGCAAAAACAAAAATTACCAAACTCATATGAATGGAAAACCAGAATCAACAACTTATTATAAAATAATACCAAAGTCTCCAGACGAGGATCTTCTCCTCGGATTGAAGAATGCTGAGGATGGTCCAACTTCATTGCTTGACAAAGTAGGGGTGAAAATATCATAAGCAATCACATTAACCCAATCCAAAGTTCTTATCATTACTTGAATTGGATATGTAAGGTTCTCCAAGTGAGGTGAGTAGAAGACTGTAGCAACAAAAATCAACCGTGGTTCCTCAGATTTTCTGGATTCTCTAATAACAGCTCTGTGACACTCAATAATTAGAGCTTCAAAATTGGCCATGTCCTCCACAGAAGAAGGGTACAGCCACTGAAGATCAAGGCCATCAAAATTGCCCTCTCTTGCTTTGGAAATGGAGGTTCTAATAAAGGCTGCACGATGGGAAGAATTGGCAGCCATGGCACCAAATCTCTCAGCTTTTGCTTCATCTCCTCCAATGGACAGCAAAGTTTTCAGCTCAGAATTGTTTTCCTTGACAGTTTGAGAGAAGTGATGAATTAGAGGTTTTGCTGAATCAGAAATGGAGAGTTCATAAGTTTGGGAGTTGAGACCAGCATGAGCACAAAAGAGATGTGGGTAAAGATTAGCATCAATTCTGGAAGCTGGAAGCTGGGAATTGGTCTGGGTGAACCAGTAGCCAGCATTCACAAAAGTAATGCAGGCCATTTGATTTAGAGAGAACTGGCAGAAGAAGAAGAGAGAATTGAAGGAAATTAAACCATATATATTGTGGTTATAAATTGATCAATTTCATATATATAAAATGGGGAAATTGAAGTGGATGGCTAAATTTTCCCATCCGTTTTAAAAAATGTTTATTAGTTTTAAATTTTGCATAAATGGCTAAAGGATATTTTTGGAGTTTTACAAAAGAACGTAATTTTCCAACAATACCCTTTTCTATGTCTTTTTGGCTTTTTCTTATATTCAGCCACGTAACAAACTTTGTTTTGAATTCAAAATGATTTTACAGCATGCAAGGGATTTCAAGTTAATTATTTTAATTACTTTCTTTTGTATTTTAGTTAATTTAAACGATTTGTGTACAACAATTCATCTCTCATCTCATCGTTCTGCAATTGTTCTACTGTATCTTCTTAACGTATATATACATATTTACATCAATTGGTATATATACCTAACTACTAAGGAGTATATGCTGTCACAAGTTATTTGTATTCTTGTTTTCCTATTTCATTATAATTTAATAAATCATCTACAACAAAAGTAAATTAAAAAAATTGAAGTCTAACAACCCATAAATCAAAACGATTAGGAAAATAGGTGATGCCTCTTAAATTTGTAGTCTTTGGGCGTGTATCGTCATCAGATTCAATTTCTTAAACTTCTTTTGACGATGAGTTATTTTTCTTATGTTCATCGGTGAATTCATTATTCACTATTTCATTCTCTTCATTAGACTTTGTGTTGTCCTTTAAAACATTAGAAAATTTATCAAAATTAAAAGGTCAATAAATGTATATACCAATTAAAGAAAAATCAAAATTAGAATTCAATACACGTATATATCATCATGAAACTCAATTATGTCAATACATGTATGTACCAATTCAAGAATTAACAAAATATGAAAGTCAATACATGTATATATACAACTATACAACTCTAGAATGTCCATACATGTATATACCAATAATTACCTCACTTAACACGTTTTCCTCAACTATCTTGAGACCCTTTACTTTTCCTGAAATATACGAGTACAGTTAGCTCATTGAATCTAATTTGTAAATATTACTGTAAAAATTAACGAACAAGAAATATACATATTTTTCACTTTCTAAGTTGATTTTGTATGATTCCTTTGAACGTCTTGATATACCAGTAGGTTTTAATCATTGTCGAGATGTTCATCCTCTAACTTTTATCATATCTATAGATTCTATTTAGAATTTAAGTTATATAAATATAGTAAGTCTGTTGCAGTTGTAGATATATACTTCTCACATCTAGTTATAAACAAAAGACACATGTCGGTCCCACACTTGTATTTTTTTAAATACCCTAAAATATAGGAAACCAAAAAAATCTTTTTAAATACCCCTAAAATACGCAAAATTTGAACAAAGGGTCTTACCTTCCTCGAACAGTTGCTAGAAGATGGAAGTTGGGTGACAGATCGGAAACATATAGAAGCGGCAGTAGGTGGATTTGGTCTGGGGCGGTCGGCGGATCGTATTGGCCTTGAGCTGATCTGGTCGGGCGTCGGGAGGATAGATCTAATTTGACATGTGGCGCATCAAGCAGATATGGTACGTGTTGCGGCCAACGGGGAGTGCGGTGGTGATTGGGTGCGGCGACGACAGGTCTAGTTTTGGTTCGTGGACAGCGGCGTGAAGGTGAGCGGCGCACGGATCTGCTTCATGAGGTGAGCAGCAAGACGAGATGGTGGCCTTGAAGGTGAGTGGCGGGATGGCGGCTTGCGGATTGTCTTCGTGAGGAGGACGATAGTTGTGGGGCGCATGAAGTTGCGTGAGACCAAAAGGAGGGAAGAAGGTGGGGACTCCTAGAACCCTAAGAAGTAAATTTTATCATTTACCTAGTAATAATCTTATTTATCCCCTTATTTTGAAATTTTAGAGGGGTAAAACACATTTTTAATAATTTTTTCTTAAATCAACTTTCAAATTCTTATTATCAATTTTAAATTAGATTTAAGTTAATTATTTAAATTTCATTCATTTATTAGATATAATTGATTCCCTAAAATAAAGGGCGTTATTTTTGCTATTAGTTAAAAATCCTAAATCCCTAAAATTATGCGTACATATTTAATTGGTTACAAGACTATCTTTGTCTACAAAATATTTTAGAATTTAACGGAAAAAATCAATTAGCCATTATTGCAATATTTCGTAAGGTTGAATATTTTTAAAACGCGTTATTAACTTTAACTATTCCTGCAATTTCCCCAATAAAATACCCATGGCCAAGTCATATACTTTATTTGATTAAACTAATATATCTATCCAACTTCCTTTTGTCCTATTAACTCTAATGGGTTAAAGTCTTTCCATGTATTTTAAGCCAAGGACATCCATTTTCAACGAGAAATTATTATGTCATATTTAGTCTTAAATATTAACCAGTACTTTGTTGGGTTTGCAAGACGTGCAAACAAAGTCCCACGTAGGTTAAGGGAAGGAATGATCCATGGTAGGTACATATAAGGACAACTATCTCCATTGGTATGAAATTTTTTGAGTGAAATCAAAAGAAAAGTCGTGAAGACTATGCCCAAAACGGACAATATCATATCATTGTGGAGATACTTGAGGAGTACGAGGGTACTATCGTCCTTAACATATTTTTCGCAAGTTCGAATAGCGAATTTCTGGATCATATATATCATTTTCTCCACACCACTCTAGAGGCATTTATTTTGATACTTTCCATATCTCTGACAACTTTTCATGCCAAAGTTGATGTTTTTATCTTGGAATACATCAACATCTCCCTCTCAAATAGTTGGAATGTACTCTGCCACAATGGCTTTTGTTCTGGTTCTTTATACATCTAGCTAGAGATAAATAATTTTGAGAGGGAAATCAAATAGAGATAAATATTTTGGCTTTTGTTCTTTGTTGTTTCTACCATCTAGCTAGAAATAAGAAAATAACAAAATAGTTACCAACCATTATATTTTTAGAAACAACAAAGCCAAAGGAGAAAAAGAAAAAGAAATGCATTCACTTGCTAAAGTCCCAAACTTGTTTCAATTATGTATAATTTTGCAATTTCAATATTTTTAATCATGTGGGGACAAACGAATTGATGATAATGTATATTATTCTCAAGGATGAGCAAAAGGTTCTTAAAAATCGATTGAACCGATATCAGTAGATCGGTTTGATAAATGGGTCGGTTGGAGTCAGTTTTTAAAAAAGATATATTATTTTTTATTGAAACCGACTGAATATGTTAAATATATTATAATAATAGTTGCCAATGTCGACTTGACATTTATGTGCTGCAGTCTGCAATGAAGTTTTGGGAAAATGCATTAATTTTTTTTTTTCATTTTAGATTTTCTCAAAATTTTCTTCACCGTCTCCTCATTTTTTTTCCCGAGTTCTTTCATATCTTTCCTTTCTCCATCTCACTTTTTTCTTCTTATTTTTTTATTTTCTTGGAAATCAATTTAGAAAAATGAAAAGATGTGGAAGAAATTGAGAACTTGGAAATTGGAACCATGACGGCGGTCATGCTTCTCCATTCTTCCGTTCTTTCTTCTTTCCTTGTTTGGATCTCTTCTTCTTTTTTATCGAGGTTTGTCTTCCTCTTCATCTTCTTCTCCGTTATTTTCTCTTTTTTTCTTCCCTATTTCTCTTCCACAACTTCTATATATATATTATTCTTTTCTTTTCTCGTCCCCACTTCTTCATCTCTAAACCGACCAAAACTGATTGACCGTAGGTATAGTCGATTGACCGGAGTTGTAGGGTCTCTTCAAACACCAACGAGCTCCGATCGATAAGAACCGATTTGTCGGTAGTCGACATCGGTTGGAGTCCTAAACCGACTTTGACCGACTGATGATCACCTCTAATATTTATTCCTATTATATGTTTAAAGAAAAATTTTATATATGTTCAAGCGATTAGAATGCTCCCCACACCATCACTCTTAAAGACCTTTGATATGAAAACCCTGGCGAATTGGAATAGGAACCCTTTGGGTATATGAACCCTAATTCACAAACACTAAAACCCCCCAAAATCAATTTAGCACAATCCAAGGAAGATCAGATGAAGGTTACCTTGTTGATCGAAGACCACGAGGCAAGGAGAACTAGTTCCCTACTCGATGTTGAACACTCCACGAGATAGGTTGATCAAACTCATCTTGAATTTTCCAAAATCCAAACACTCTTGGCCAGCTTGAAAGAAATGGCTCAAATGCTCAAATTTTCAGATCAAACTCATCTTGAATTTTCCAAAATCCAAACACTCTTGGCCAGCTTGAAAGAAATGGCTCAAATGCTCAAATTTTCATTATAACTCAACCGTCCCTTACAACCTAAATGATAAGTTTATACATGGCTTACCGATAAAAAATAACCTAGATGACATCAAATACTAAAATCCTAATTTATTTTGGTAAAAAATAAATAAAATAACTAACTAAAAATAATTAAATAAGTATTAAGGCCAATAATTGCCCAAAATAAAGAAACTAAGGTCTAATTGGCTAAGCGCGTAACTAAAATTAAAATAAACGAAATTAACAAAATCATCAAGTTTGTATCTTCAATGTAGTTTGATGGTACGCTCGCTGTTCATATCATACTCTCCTTATTTTGAAGGATTTTTCCTTGAATCTAATTTGTCACCTTGGAGAGCAAATTTGTAATCATGAGAAGTCAACGATCTAGCTTTTTTGGATCCCTTCTAAACCTTTGCACTTCGATGGATTCATTATCAAGCTTGAAGCAATATTTCTTAAGAAACATCTTCGCTTTGTACTTCTGATATGGACGGTGGCACTTCCTCCTCCTTTAGTGTTGTAATCTATCTCTTGATTTCTCCTACTCTCTTTTCACTATTTTGTATACTACTCTCAAATTCTTCTTTCTCGCTTTCTTCTTTGAGTGTGTTAGCCTTCCATTCTCTATCTCTAATTCAAATTGAACAAGATGTATTTCTTTACTCTCTTCGGCTCTCCTTCCTTCATCTATTGAAACATCACCAGTTAATTTTCCTCTTGTATCATTGAACGATCTACTTCTTCTTGAGGTGGTTGGTCGTCCAGTTGATGTTCTGGTTGGTGTGCTTGTCTCCTCGAGTCTTGGCACATCAATCTCCATTCTTCGATAGAATCTTTAAGTAATTTGCTTAGAGATTGGCATAGTTCAACCAAGTCTTCTCGTAAAGCTTCTCTAAGTTTTGTATCTATACTTCGATTTTCAACGCATCTTCTTCTTTGTTGAGACATGGCTGCAAAAGAAACAAAGGTGAAAGAAAAGTGGACCTCACAATTCAGTCCCTCACATGTTTCACTCAATTGATGTGGTCTGCTCGTGTTTACACTTTAAAATATAGAAGTTCTCTCTCACAAATTAAATTCTGTCTCAATTGTAAGGTGATGAGCCGAGTTTGCAACCAAGAAACTAAAGAAGTAAATAGTAACAAGTAAAATAGGAATGATCGTAGAGTGTCAAACCCAAGTAAGAAACAAGTAGAATCCATGAAATAAGAAAACTAAGAATCAAGAACCTAATATTCAAGATCCAGCAAACTAAAATAGAAAACAATGAAAATAAGATATATGGAATTAAGAATCGAAGACTCAAAACTCAAAAAATTATGTAAGATGAATAAAAAAGAGTAAACAACTAGACAAGAATATTAAAGTAAAATTAACAAGGAAACAATGAAAAATTAGGATGCAACGAAAACTCACAATTTCTCCCAAAACCCAAAATAAAAATGACATATAGCCTTCATGGCCCTAGAAGCCAAAAAGTTGAATGATTCTTGATCTTGCAAATCGATTCGGAGTATCAAAAATTTCAATTACTCAATTTCTCGTGCTTGCTTCAGCTGCTTAATAATCAAAGCAAAAATTTAACCTGCTTGCTTAATTAAAATTGAACCACTTGTTGGGTTTTGGCAAAATATTGGAATTAAAGTTGTCCCACTGGAAGAATACAAGGATGGTCTCCATGTGCTAGAAGTTGTCCCACATCTGAAAAGTACAAGGAGGAGATGTGTTTCAACTACT
This sequence comes from Momordica charantia, assembly GCF_013281855.1. Taxonomy (NCBI): domain Eukaryota; kingdom Viridiplantae; phylum Streptophyta; class Magnoliopsida; order Cucurbitales; family Cucurbitaceae; genus Momordica; species Momordica charantia. The sequence goes on from NW_028275166.1 coordinate 33,521,784, forward strand.
ATAAAAGGAGCTCTTGGGCTTGAGTTTTAATCATTCCAATTGAAATACTTTAAGCCAGGTATACCAGCTCTAGTTAACTGAGCGGTATTTGCTTTGAAAGAGTGTTTTGTGTAATTGGGATCGGGGAGAGAAATCTGTGTGATTGTAATAATTTTTCACATAAGTGGATTTTCTCTTGTGGGCCGTGGTTTTTTCTCCGGTTTGGAGTTTTTCCACGTTAATTCTTGTGTTTCTTTATTTTATTGCTTTTCTTTAAATTCTCAATTATTTTCTGCTTATTCCTGCGGTAGAAGTAGGGGATTTTTCCCAACACCACTTGCTTTCATTTAATACTGAGCTGCTACAATTCACACCAATTTTTTTTTCAAACCTTCCCAGCGTTACTGAATCACCAAACTTCTTCTTCTTTGGTTCTTTTTCTTTCTCGTTCCACACAGATGTGCAGCAGAGAAGGTTGAAAGACGAATGCTATGAGAGCTTGACGCCTGGAAGTTTTTTTTCCCTCGCTTCACGCCACGCAAACTTCGCCCTTTTTTTTTTGTCCTCTTATCGACTCACTGCGAAGAAACCTTTCCTTTTTTTTTTTTAACTTTCAAAGCTCATAGCGATCCCTCACTTTTTTTTTCTTTCGTCTTTGTTGGGAAATTGAGTGGAGCCAAATTAAAAGAAATGGGAATGTTGCAGTTTTTGGGCCAAATAAAACAAAAAGGCCCGAACCTAATTTTTCCTTCTTCACCAAGTTTGTTTTTTAGAAGGCTTTAGCCGTGAGGTGTTGAGACAAAAAAAAATAAAAAAAGAATGCGGCTAGTTGTGTTGTTGCACAACATTGAAAGGGGTGGCAGTGGTGCTTTTGCCAGAGAAGAGAAATGAGAACAAGGGTTTTGTAGTGCGTTGTCAGCAGCCCGTTTTCTTGAGGTTAGTGATGTTTTTCATTCCATATTCCTAAGTAACTATTGTCGTAGTCCTTAGAAGCTAGGTGACCATTATTGTGGTATCTAGAGAGAGCTTTATAGAGCGTTTGTGAGGTCCATTGTATTTATCCCAAAATCATAGTAGAACACGTTTTTGTAGAAGACTGGACGTAGCCATAGTTGGGGTGAACCAGTATAAATTGCTTGTGTCGTTTTCTCTACTTTCCCTATTTTTCTTAGTATTGTGTGTGACTTAGTTTTTCACTGATGAACGGTGGAAGGGGAAAATATTATTGGTGAGTAAATTTTTCCAACAAGTGGTATCAGAGCCAGGTTGCAGAGTCATGTGAGACAAATATCAAACACACCATTACTATGAAGTGGTTCTGAAGTTCAGTGGAGAAAATTTCAGTTTTTGGAAGATGCAAGTAAATGATCTTCTTACGTGCAAGAAGATACACAAGACTTTGGGGGGAGAGAACAGCGGATATGACAGACAAAACTTGGAATGAGATAGATGAGCAGGTCGTTGCAAATATCAGAATGGCACTGGGGGTATTCCGTCTCGTGGTGAAAGAGACGATTGCAAAAGAATTGTTGAAGGGCTTGCAAGACAGGTATGAAAAACCTTCTGCCAATACAAAAATATTTTTATGGACAAAGTATTTTAACATCCACATGGAGGAGGGAACCTCGGTGAATTCCCACATTAATGAGCTCACCGATATCTTGAACAAATTAGAAAAGATGGGTGACAAGATTGAGGAAGAGGTGAAGGCTATGAGGTTGTTGACATCTTTGCCTGATAGTTGGGAGATGATGAAGACCGCTGTGTCGAATTCGCGAGGAGAAAATAGCTTGAAATTTTCAGCTATTTGTGATGCCGTCTTATCTGAAGAAGCCCGTAGAAAATTAGGGAAAATGTCTGCAACTACTTTAGGGGCAGAGAACGGAATTGAATCAGTTTTGGTAGCTCAATTTAAGGGGAAGGGCAAGATGAAGTACAACGGGAAGCAGGAACATAGGAATAACAGGGGTAGTAGGAGTTCCAGTGGGGAAGTTGAATGTTTTTACTGCCATAAGAAGGGCCACTTCAAGAAACACTGCAGGAAGCGTAAGGAGGATCAGGAAAATGAGGACACTCTAAATTACGTGTCAGCGGAGGTGTTAGCTTGTATTGAAGGTAACACAACACCTGTAGACCGGTCATCAGAGTGTGTAGTGGACAGTGCAGTTTCGGTGCATGTAGCTTCAGACAGAAGTTGGTTCACGTCTTTTATTGTAGGAAATCATGGCGCGGTAAGGATGGGAAAATGGGAGACTCTTCAAGATCAGAGGAATTGGATGTTCGTCTGAGGACTGCTAGTGGGACCGAATTAGTTTTGCATGATGTCAGGTATGTACCTAGTTTCAGGATGAATTTGATATCAGTGGGGAAGCTAGATGACGAAGGCTACATAAGTGAGTTTGTAGAGAATAGATGGAACCTCATGAGGCGATCCGACATAGTGGTTGTTGGCCACAGAAAAGCTTCAATGTATGTGTTGAGGTTTGGTGTTGCTAGAGGATTAGGGAGACAGGTCATGCACAGGGCTGCAGATAGTTCAGGGGAGACTTGAAAGAACTAGCAGCATTGACAGTCGGAACAAATCAGAAGAATCCGCTATCAGTTCAAGTACAATAGCTGGGAAGTAGAGGAAAGGGGAAGGGGAACAACTCAGTGAGGCATTCAACAAACTGTCAGTTTCGAGCCCCAGTTGTCAGATGGATTAATGAGCTGATGAAGTCGTGTAGGCGAAAGAGTGCATTGAGAAAGACTACAGTGGGTGCTAAGGTCGAGGGTGAAGTTCTAGGGTGGCAACGAACTTGGGTGGGAGTGCCAAGTCATCAGTGAAAAAGCTTTCCATCAAGAGTCATTGGGTGCGAGTAAAGAAGGAAGCGTCGATGACCACTTAGTTCGAGTGGGAGCACGTGATTGTGTCTCTAACGTTTGGGAGACAAGACCACGTAGGATTGTTCAGTCTCAGATCAATCATAGATGGAGCCTTGGTTGGTGCCAAGAAGAAGTTAGAAACTGTCGGTGCAGTGGGAGTTGAGCCTTGGTTGGTGCCAAGAAGACGTCGTTCAGTTGAAAACTGTTCGTGCAGTTAGAATATATTGAGTCATAGGGGACACTATTGTTGCCATGGGAAGCAAGATTATTATTTTGTCTCCAAGTGGGAGATTGTTGGGAAATTGAGTGGAGCCAAATTAAAAGAAATGGGAATGTTGCAGTTTTTGGGCCAAATAAAACAAAAAGGCCCAAACCTAATTTTTGCCTTCTTCACCAAGTTTGTTTTTCAGAAGGCTTTAGCCGTGAGGTGTTGAGACAAAAAAGAAAAAAAAAAAAAATAATAATAATAATTAGAGTGTCGGCTAGGTGTGTTGTTGCACAACATTGAAGGGGTGGCAGTGGTGCTTTTTGCAGAGAAGAGAAAGGAGAACAAGGGTTTTGTAGTGTGTTGTCCGCAGCCCGTTTTATTGAGGTCAGTGAGGTTTTTCATTCCATATTCCTAAGTAACTATTATTGTAGTTCTTAAAAACTAGGTGGCCATTGTTGTAGCATCTAGAGAGAGCTTTGTAGAGCGTTTGTGAGGTCCATTGTATTTATCCCAAAATCATAGTAGAATAGATTGGACGTAGCCATAGTTGGGGTGAACCAGTATAAATTGCTTGTGTCGTTTACTGTGCTTTTCATATTTTTCTTAGATTGTGTACGACTGACGAACTGGGGAAGAGGAAAATTTCCAATAATCTTTCTTTAAATTATCTCTCTGTACCACAATTTCTGACTTTACGAATGACAACTTCTGAATTTGTTTTTCCACCGCCTCAATTTTTCTTCCTCAGCCCTTCTTCTTTTTCCTTTATCGATTCCTTCTGCTGCCAGAGTGGTAAGATTCTTTTTTTAATCAACCCATCAGAGCACTTCCTCTAATATAAGTTCCTACTCTGTTTTAAATAGCAAAATTGAAAGATCAAAACTCACAAAATCAACCAATAAATTGACAAATAGCTATGATGAATTTTTTTTTGACTAATTTTTTTTTCTTAAAAAAATATGAACACAAAGACCCTAGTAGTGCTAGACTCAACAAGAAAGAATTCAAATTCCTAAGACGCTACTAGACTCAATAAAATAATAATAATAATAATAATAATAATATAGAAATCAAAGACACGAATATACCCAATCTAGAGCCTAAGCTCTGATACCAAATCATATGAAAATCCTAGCATATTGGAATTAGGAACCCTTTGGGTATATGAACCCCTAATTCACAAACACTAAAACCCCAAAATCAATTTAACACAATCCCAAGGAAGATTAGATGAAGGTTACCTTGTTGATCGAAGACCACGAGGCAAGGAGAACTAGTTCCCTACTCAATGTTGAACACTCCACAAGAGAGACTGATCAACAACCCCATCTTGAATGTTCCAAGTTTGCAACCTAGATCAAGGATTGCAAAATCCAAACGCTCTTGACTAGCTTGAAAGAAACAACTCAAACGCTCAAATTTCCATTAAAACTCAACTGTCCCTCACAACCTAAATGATAAGTTTATAGATGGCTTACCGATAAATAACCTAGGTGACATCAAATACTAAAATCCTAATTTATTTTGGTAAAATAATAAAATAACTAACTAAAAATAATTAAATAAGCATTAAGGCCAATAATTGTCCAAAATAAAGAAACTAAGACCTAATTGGCTAAGCGCCTGACTAAAATTAAAATAAACGAAATTAACAAAATCATCAAGTTTGTATCTTCAATGTAGTTTGATGGTACGCTCGCTGAATCATATCAACCTTGATTTTTCTTGTTTTAGTTTGGTTTTATATCAACACATGTATGTCAAACTTTATGGGCACATTGATGTTTTCATGTGGAGAAATATTATGAAATGATTAATATACTTTGGCTTGTGGCAAGAAGTCTAGATGTGTTTGATACAATTTACGTTACACAAGGTGTTGAAGGGAAGAGTAGATAGTGATCGAGTGGAATCTAGTGGTGGTTCCTGTAGAGGTCCTACAAAATTTAATATGAGTGATGAAGATTGGGATCAAGAAATGAATTTGAGAAGTGTTGTATTAGGCAATTAAGGACACCTGAAATAGAATGTACTTGAACGAGTAGCGAAATAAGCAAGATATAGAAATTCAAACCATCGTTTCATGCTACAATGGTGTAATATTGTCTACTTTTGACTTAAGTGCGCATGATAAATTTAACGTTTGGTTTTTATTTGAAAGACCTAATACTAGGAAGAAATGTTGTCCTTTATTCATCTACCATGAAATCTTTCCTTCTTCTCCGAGACATTGTTCGCATCTCAATAATACCGTTTTGTAGTTCATAGAAACACGACCCTAATTTCATTTTATTGGATACATCGCAAAACCTCAAATCTTACAAACACAACACAAAAGACAATAGAAAATACAAAACTAATTAAAACACAACGATCTCCAACTTATATGGGCAACCTCAGCTCACGGCCAATTATTGGTTCTAGCTGCGTTAGCAAGAGTGTTAGCATCATCATCGGCTGCAATGTTGGAAGCAAAGTAACCAAGCACGTGGTGGGACTTTGCCAACCTAATCTTCTCTGGTATGGTTTCTTCATTTTCGTAGGCAATCCAAGTTGAATCAAAATATGTGTACCCAATTACATATTTGCCGTCATTTTTTAGATTCTTAGCCTTATTACTCTCTATAAACTTAATATTGGAGTAGTAGATTTTGGCCATTTGAAGATATATCGTGTCCTATTGCTGCTCCATCCGCCTCCGAAAACACGTCGTGCTGGAGACGATCGGCAAGTTTCCATGCCCAACCGTGGAAAGGAATTCCAAATACAATCCGTTGGGAAGGCAAATTAGGATAACATTTGATCCATGACTCGATACCTGTTCCATAAATTCAATGCAAGGAATCACCAATCAAAGGCGTTTTTTAGTATAACAACATGTATGTGGGAGATCGAACACACAGATGCATATCTTGACCCGTTGAGAAAGGCTTGAATTAACACAAGTAACCAATGTTAAGAGTGTATAAAAAGAGCAAATGAAAGAATGGTGGGTGCAATTTACTATTTAACTAGACTAAATATATGTTTTAGTTTTTAGTTAATGTTAAGAATTCCAAGTTGAAAATATATTATTCCTAAAAAAGGTTTATAAATACATAGACTACTTATCTGGTTGCAGCCTAAAGAACTCATTTTAGATCCATCCAAAAATGGGATAAGACTAAAGATAGGAAATTTAACCAAGGTTGTCAATTTATTTTTATTTCCTCATGTTTTAACATTTTCAATTATAAAGTGAATATTAAAACTGGTTGATAATAAGCAATTTAGCATAGGAATTAAACCATAAGAGAGGAAAAAATCAAAATTTCATCGATCAATTTCTCAAAATTTTCAAGTAGGAATTAAGAAAGTTTCCTCTAAATTGTCTCTCTTGAGCATGCTATGGTCAACTCTCTAAAGTATTGTGCGATGTAAATTGAAGAAGGTATTTCAAAAGTGAGCGCTAAGGAGAATGGTATCTTAAATATCCAAGTATTTCTATGATTATATGATATTGTCTGCTTGGGATATAATCTTTTTGATTTCACTCAAAAAAAAATCTAATTGTTCTCATGATATATATACCATGGACCACTTTGTTTGCCCTCCTTATAACCCCAACCTGAAAGTATTTATTTTGCAAGCACCTCCCAAAGAAAACTAATTAAACCATTGATCTAAAAGCAATGTAAAGTGTTTTTTTATTTGTTTTACAATTTTTCAAACTTCGTTTATTATAAAAAAATGTTAGAAATGGCTTTTAATGGGTTCAAATCGCTCGTTAAAATTTAACCAAATACTTTCCATTTTTTTTTAAAAAAAGTACTTATATTCCACCATAAGCACTTTAAAAGGCATATGCCAAGCACAGACTAAACACATCACGTAGGTTTATCTCTGCCAATTTTAACACTGACTAACAAAAAGATGACATAATTAAAAAAAAATGTTAAAACTCATACGATAAACAATACAAACAAAATTAAAAGGAAACACTCACACTATATTTGGCCTTTGAATTAAATTCATACCGAAATTTACAGACAAAGAGTCTGTCTTTGGATTGTAGAGTGCTGAAGATGGTCCAGTAAACTTCACTGAAGAAGTTGGAGTGTAAAAGTCATAAGAAAAAAGGTTGACCCAATCCAAGGTTTGTATTATTGTATCAATTGGATATTGAATATTGTGGTGTACATCGGGCAAATTGGAGACTGCAGCAACAAGGATCAATTGTTGTGTATGGTAATCTTTAGCATCCTCAACAGCAGCACTGTGCCACCCAATAAGGACACTTTCAAAATCCTTCATTTGATCTTGGGAAGATGGGTATATCCACTGCAGATCCAAGCCATCAAACTTTCCCTCTTTTGCTGCCTTAATCGAGGACTTAATAAAGGCCTCACGATTTGTGGGGTCGCTAGCCATTTTAGCGAGTACGCTTTCATCTCCTCTGATGGATAGCAGAGTTTTGATTGTCGGATTGCTTAGACTGACAGTCGAAGTAAAATGATTGATTATGATGGCTTCTGAAGGATCAATGATTACCTCCTAAGTTTCGGGTTTGACAGTAGCATACCCACAAAATAGATGGGTGAAAAATTTAGCATCGATGTTGGCAGAAGGAAGCTCGGCCTCGGTGCTGGCGAACCAGTAACCAGCACGCACAAAACTTGGGGCCATTTAGAAAAGGAAACAAGTTTGTTGATGTGGTTGTTGCTTTTATATGTAATGTATGCTCTCGAAAATAATTATACCTTCCTATTTCTTTAAATTATATATTATAGGGAAAAAAAAAATATATATATATATAGATAGATATATATTTTGTCGTTAGACCTAAAATTTCAAAATCAACACTTTATCCTAATTAAAATTTGTAATAAGCATTTATTTGGTTGTTGAAGTTTCAAAACCTTTTTTTCTCTGGGGAA